>NC_072486.1:11065000-11162500 GCF_027574615.1 Eptesicus fuscus
GCCATATGAAACCATAATATATACATTTCAGGGAAGGCATAATAATCTGGTACATTCTAGTGTTCTTTTTGTGCATGTTTCTAAAATGCGTTATTTTTTAGAATCTTTTTAGTTAACTTTTTTTTAGTAAAAATAAAGACAGACTTTAGCCAACCTCTTCAGAAAATGCTGAAGATAATATTCATTTATTATAATTTGATGTAGCATATGGTGATATTCATCTGACTTTGTTCTGGCAAATCAGACTTCATGACTGATTGAGACTTACTACTACCTTTTATTAACTATCAGTTAAGATAAAAATTCCTCAACATGTAGACAAGTGGCTTAATGTCTTATAGCGTACAGTATATAGCCATCAGTAAAATCATCAAGTTCCTGTTATGTGCCAGGATTGTGCCAGGCATTTGGGATTCCATCAGTGCTGCCCCTGTAAAACCTAATGCCCATTTGAGAAAACCGATGTTAATCACGCAAGGACAGAAACATATAAAAGCAATATTACCTACAAGTTCACGTGCCATATAGGAGAGGTCCATGATGCTGACAGTGGGATCTGACCTAGTCGGGGTGGCTGCAGTGAGAAGAACAGTGCGCAGGAGAGTGGGTGCAGTGGGTGCTGCTAAGGGGCTGTTTCCACAGTCTGGTGAGGAGGGCACAGGGGCTCCATCTAGAGAGGTGACGGAGGCGATGACCGGGACAGAAGTGGTGGAGATCCGAACCGTGGGCTTGGTGATGGATGAGCAGAGAGGGAGGTATCGAAAGTTGAGATTTGGCTTTTGATTTAAAGTCTTTGTTTTATGTAGGATTGTCACTCATTCAGTATTGAAATGAAAAAGGAAAAAAAAGGGCAGCTACACGAGGCCTAGGCATAACCCCTAGCTTCTTTTCCAAAGGTCTCCATTAATAAGTCTCCTTCTCAACTAAGAATTTGTTGCAAAATCCATTCATTGATGATTTTAGTAGCAGGTAAATATGTAAATATCTCTGCCAGGAGCAATAAAATCCAGGTTGGCATTTGCGGTTTCATCTTCTTTTGACAGGTATATAGAATTTTTACTGATATAAATTGTAATTATATGCAAAGTGAGCAAATATAACTTTTTTTAAAAAAGACTTTTTTTACTGGAGAAAAATCCCCGTAAAACATTATTTTCCCATTGAGTTTCAGGTGCTCCCTGCTCTGTTCAGAGCTAATGTCATGTATGGCACTGTTTTTCAGGCTGTAAGAGGATCGCATTTGTATTGATTGTATATTGCTGGGGGATAAGCCTCCATCTTCCTCTTTTATTAAACGTACGTCTGTTGGCAGGGGTTTAGTGAGTCTGGATAAATACCTTCTTTTGTTGTGTTAATGAAGACCGGCAACAGCTCTAGTTACCTTGTAAAGTGAGCATTGGTAAATAAAGTTAGTATCATAATGGACATTTTTGTTATAATGATCCCTGTAACAAAACAAACGTTCAGTTGTGTAACCATATGCTTAATACGGTACAACTTCAGAACCCAAAAAAACTTTCACATCATTTTAGCCGTGATTTTAAAAAAAATATATTTTATTGATTTTTAACAGAGAGGAAGGGAGAGGGATAGAGAGTTAGAAACATCGATGAGAGAGAAACATCAATCAGCTGCCTCCTGCACACCTCCTACGGGGGATGTGCCCACAACCCAGGTACATGCCCTTGAATGGAATCGAACCTGGGACCGACCTTTCAGTCCGCAGGCTGACGCTCTATCCACTGAGCCAAACCGGTTAGGGCTAGCTGTGATTTTTTATGTGGTATGTTTCACTAGAGCAAATTGGAGGGGAAAATTGAGCCCATATTCCTTATTTGAAAGAAAATTTTGCTATCTGAACATGTAGAAGTTAGGAAAGCTGATTACATTCACTTTGGTTTTATAGAGAGAGAAATTATGACTGAAAGGGTCATGTATTTAAAAGTATTTAGATGGTAAACTATGGCCCGCCAGTGATTTACATATTTTTTAAATGATTGAACAAAAATCAGAAGAAGAATATTTGGTGACTTAGGAAGTAATATGAAATTTAAATTCCAGTGCCCAGTTTTATGAGCTACAGTGGTAGATTGAGTAGTTGTGACAGTCTATATGGCCTAAAAAGAACAAAAATATTTACTATGCATCACTGGTCTGGATCTCCCCTCTGCAAGAATGGAAATTATTTAGATCCTTCAAAACCAACTGCCTGATTTTGAAAGAGGGGTGACACAAGTATGCATTGCACTAAGCAGAGAAAAACATCTCTACCACAATAATAAGAGCAGCAGCTAATGTTAATTGGGCGTTTGTTTTGTGACGAATACTCCTTTAAGTGTTTTATACACCTTGACTCATTTAATTCACCCAACAACTCTAAACGATTGGTTTGTCTCATTTTACAGAGAGGTTAAGTAAATTGTCCAAAGTCGGTGCTGAAAACAGGCTAGTTGAGCAGACTTTCAAATTTATCCAAGTGGTTTCTCACAAGTATGTATCTTATGAGTACTTTCTATTGGTATTACATATCTTGAGTAGGAAGTAAGGGTATTTTCCTTTGTTTGATGCCAATTGCTTGTTCTCACTTAGAGCAAGCACTCCTGGGTTGTAATATGTTTGTACTAGCAAGAGCTTAATCAGTGTAATTCATCTAACTTCAATTTCAACCCGTTTTTAGTGATGGCTTCATTAGATTGCATTATTATGCAACAAGCTCTCTAGTCTTAAAACACAAATTAGTTGTTGTTTGTTTTTTTTAATGGACTTCAAGTGTTTTCCTCATTGTTCCTATATAATTTCTGACCAATCGTTTTTTACTTTTTAGAAAAATATGTTTTATGTCACTCCCCTGGTCACGATCTTTCAGTGGTTTCACATTGCACTTAAAATCAAGTTCCAGTTTCTTAACAAGGCTGAGGTGTCAGCTTGAAGCTCTTCCCTCAGAGAGGCCTCTTTGAGCATCCTTTCTAAAATGAGTCTCGCTCTGCCCCCCTGTGTTAGTATTTATCTCTGTTTATTGCCTAACTAGAGGCCAGGTGCACGAAATTCGTGCACGGGGTTGTGTGTTCCTCAGCCCAGCCTGCACCCTCTCCAATCTGGGACCCCTCTCACAATGCAGGACTGCTGGCTCCCAACTGCTCGCCTGCCTGCCTGCCTTCCTGATTGCCCCTAACCACTTCTGCCTGCCAGCCTGATCACCCCCTAACCACTCCCTGCCATCTGATTGATGCCTAACTGCTCCCCTGCCAGCCTGTTTGCCCCTAACTGCCTCCCCTGCAGGCCTGGTCACCCCTTACTGCCCTCCCCTGCAGGCCTGGTCACCCCTAACTTCCCTCCCCTGCAGGCCTGGTCACCCCTAACTGCCCTTCCCTACAGGCCTGGTCCCCCCTAACTGCTCTCCCCTGCAGGCCTGGATCCCCCCCAACTGCCCTTCCCTGCAGACCCAGTCGCCCCCAACTTCCCACCTCTGCCGGCCTGGTCACCCCTAACTGCCCTCCCCTGCAGGCTTGATCACCCCCAACTGCCCTCCCTTGCAGGCCTGGTCCCTCCCAACTGACCTCCCCTGCTGGCCATCTTGTGGCAGCCATCTTGTGTACACATGGGGGCAGCCATCTTGTGTGTTGGAGTGATGGTCAATTTGCATATTTTTCTTTTATTAGATAGGATAGAGGCCTGGTGCATGGGTGGAAGCCAGCTGGTTTGCCCTGAAGGGTGTCCTGGATCAGGGTGGGGGTTCCCTTGGGGCATGGGGCAGCCTGGGTGAGGGGCCTGTGGTGGTTTGCAGGCCAGCCACACACTCCGGCAACCCAAGTGGAGGCCCTGGTATCTGGGATTTATTTATCTTCTATAATTGAAACTTTGTAGCCTTGAGCAAAGCCAAGTTTCCTGCTCGATTTGTGGCCACAGCCATTTTTGTTAGGATTTATTTATCTTCTGTAATTGAAACTTTGTAGCCTTGAGCAGAGGCCAAGGCAGGCCAGGTCTGCGGAAGCTTGGCTTCCTCCATCGCCAGGGGCAACTCAAGCATCCTGCTCTCTCCAGCTCTGTGGCTGCTGCCATTTTTGTTGAGATTTATTTATCTTCTATAATTGAAACTTTGTAGCCTTGAGTGGAGACCTGGGCTGGCCAGGGCAGGCAGAAAGCTTGGCTTCCTCCATTGCCGAGGAAACCCAAGCCTCCTGCTCTCTCCGTGGCCACAGCCATCTTGGTTGGGTTAATTTGCATACTCGATCCTGATTGGCTGGTGGGTGTGGCTTGTGGGTGTAGGGGAGGTATGGTCAATTTGCATATTGCTCTTTTATTAGATAGTATAGCATTTATCACAATTTGTAATGTTTGTGTTTATTTGTTACTTGTTTTTCTGTCCACCTCCTCCATAAAGGAAGGGACCATGAGTCTTGTTTACCACTGTCCTCTCCATGCTTACCGCAGGACATTTAACAGGCTCTCCATGAAAGAAATGAATGAAGGAGGTCTACTTGCAGTGCTACCATTTAGTCTGAGATCTCATCACAAAGAATTATTGTGGCTGCCTCCTAAGCTAAAAGACCTCTTAAATTTCTTTTATGCTCTCAATTCTAACCTGCCTGACTGATTTTATAAAATACTGTCTTGACAGAACCATTCCCTTTCTCAAGATCCTACAGCAGTTCAAGATTGCCTCCTGAGTCAAGTTCAAACTCCTTTGCTTGTGTTTTAAGGCTCTCCACAGTCATAATCTTCTCCTTTTTCACAACACCCTTGGCCTTCATGAGGCTGGCCTCTTTCACAAGCCACCAGTATTTGCCTTTATGTATACTATCTTCCAACACCCTCCAGCTTCTGTGCCTTCTCCAATAAATCCAACCCTTCGTCTGTAAATTCCCACTGAAACTCTTGCCGACTCACACTTAGAACTTAGATCTTGATCATGTTCTTGAATGGATTCTCCAATATAAATCTTGTTTGTACAATGGTATTGAACATCCATCATGAAAGTTTTGCCTCAGAATCTAATGAGAAGCTAATCCTAACTTTAGCACAATATATTATAGGGAATGATATGAATGGAGGTGCTTTGTCATATGGTTGTCAATTTTGGGATTAGAGAAAGATTAAAATGATACCATTTATGTCTTGGATATTAATTGGGATATTTGATATCAATGAACAAAGTTGCATTTTATCTTTATTAAATTTCATTGAGTATAGCGAAGCTTCAGATTTTTCTGATCTATGACATATAGAGAACTGCTTATAAATTTAATGGAATTCCATTCCATTAATTCAGAATTTGTGGTAATAGGGCAGGAGGTTGTATTCTCTCTATAAGAAAAAGTGGGTTTATCCACTGTGCAAAAAAAAAGGTTGTAGAGAAAATACCTTCTTAGAATTATTCTTGTATTTTATAAACAGTATTTAATGACAGCACTATAGTAATCCTTACTAAGTTTTTAAATGCAAGAGCCCTGCCCCCAGAACTTTATTTAGAATTATTGATAGATTCAAATTTCTATTCACAATAAAATTAAGAACACTTAATATCACTGTGTTTCATAAAAGCTTTCTTTTTAATTTAGTTTTTTGTTTTACTTATTCAGATTTATTGCCTTCTAGTTCATTTCAATTAGCAGATTTAACTTCCTGAGTCCCTGGAAATTTTAAACTTAAGTTTAGAATGTCCCAGTTATTAAAGCAGACATTATATAGTTTGGAAAAATTATCTTTTTTAGTTGTTTTTGATGTTGACAAGGCAGATCATTGTAATTCATTTATTTGCTTTTTGTGTGTGTATTGTATCAAATATTTGAAGGGAAGGAAATTTACTTTTGCTTTACATTTATTTTATATATACTATAGTATATATAATACTTGAATTATGTTTACTTAATCACAAAATATATTCCTTTTAGACCTATTAAGAAATATATGTGTTTAACATAAGGTGTTACCTTCTCTCCCAGAAAAGTAACTTTCTTGAGGTGACCCAACCATTGAAGAAGGACTTGAACTGGGAAACCCAGCCCTGTCTGGGTCCTGAGCCTATGCTCTTCACAGACATACAGATGAACACAATGCAAAATAATTACTGCAATGATAGCGATGTACTCATCGGCTCAACGTTCTCTGATGTTCTTTTTTTTTATAAATATATTTTATTGGTTTTTTACAGAGAGGAAGGGATAGGGATAGAGAGTTAGAAACGTCGATGAGAGAGAAACATCGACCAGCTGCCTCCTGCACATCCCCCACTGGGGACGTGCCTGCAACCAATGTACATGCCCTTGACCGGAATCGAACCTGGGACCTTTCAGTCCGCAGACCGACGCTCTACCCACTGAGCCAAACCGGTTTCGGCTCTCTGATGTTCTTAATGTCCTTTTTATGAACTGAAAGGGCTGAGTATGTGTATAGAATCACAGAATATGGAAGCAGAAGGGCCTGGAAAACTCAAATATTGTTCTAAGTACTTTACATAAATTATTTCATTTAATCTTCAAGACAATCCTATGAGATCTGTGCTCTGATTACTTACTTCTGCAGCTGGGGAAACCCAGGCTAGATAGAGGTTAAATATCTTAAGTTTTTAAGTATTCTAAATTCTGTCCCCCTGAATTGTTTTTTCCAGCTCATAAAGTAAGGGCTTCCTTACTCACCAGTAATGATTTTCCTATAACCAACAACTTTTAGACTTTTCTCTACAATTCTTACAACATGGCAGTGTTCTGGCCTAGGTCTCAATGGTCAGAAATAAAGCCAGGGTCACCCAAAGGGTTCTGTGCTATCTTTCCTTGTTGAAGGACTTATATGAAATGTAGTTAATGATATTGCCATGTCAAGATGCACAGCTCATAGAATTATATATTTCCAGTATTTTATTAAAGATTGCAGATTAGCTCATTTATAGATGTGGAGTTATAACACAATGGATATATAATATTTTACCAGGAACTGGGTCTATTTTTCTGTTTTTAACTCAAAATACCATTCATGCGTCTCTTTGACATGTTTTCTTATTACAAGTATCTTGTTATTTGTTAGTCTTGACACCACTCTCTGGACTTTGATCACAGCCTGTTGCCCTAGTATTCTTGTTTGCATGTGGACCAAAGAGGACCAGCTGCCTTCTGCAGACAGTTCAAGTGCGCATTGATGTTCCCCCAGTGGTGATTGGTGATGTTATTTTGAAACACTGCTGCCCTGTGGGTAAGCAGAAGAATACACTGCCTTGGGGAAGAGATTGATCAGTCTTGAAATGGATTGATCAGTTATCAGTGCTTAAAGGCATAGAAAGAATAATGAAAACAGATTAAAGGAGGGACATGAATACAAATGTGTGTGTGTGGGAGAGGGGGAAGCTGAGAGAGTTCCCTCTTAGTGGTGTCTCTCCCCTACCCCCATCGCTATATCTGTCTCTCTGATTCATAAAAAATGACCCTAAAAATTGAAAATTATTTTTTTAATCAATGACTGTGACAAACTTGGGTATTCTGACTTTAAAAAGTATTCTTCAAAATAAAACCTATTGCCCTGGCCTGTTTGGCTCAGCAGATAGAGCGTCGGCCTTCAGACTAAAGGGTCCCAGGTTCGATTCTGGTCAAGGGCACATGCCTGGGTTGTGGGCTCGATCCCCAGTGTGGGGTGTGCAGGAGACAGCCGATCAATGATACTCTCTCATCATTGATGTTTCTATCGCTCTATCCCTCTCTCTTCCTCTCTGAAATCAATAAAAAATATTTAAAAATAAAATAAAGTAAAATAAAATAAAACGTATCAACTCTTTATTCCAAATCCACATGTGTGATGTGATACCATTTATCCACCAGAGGCAATCTACCTAATAAAAAAGCAACATGCTAATTGACTGTACCTTCGCAACACCCACCAGCCAGTCAAGAGTGAGTATGCAAATTAACCCAACAAAGATGGCAGGTTAATTTGCATGCGCGGGCGCTAAGTGGCCAGGGGTGGGGCTGGATACTTGCATTGTAGCCATGGCAACAACACAGGCATTCCACACCACCCCAGCTGCTTCGGGCCTCTGGGTAGCGTGGAAAGGCGGAAAGGCGGCTCCGGGCCGGAGCAGAAAGGTGGCTCTGGGCAGAGTGGAAAGGCGGCTCTGGCCAGAGCAAAGGCGGAGCCAGCAGCCAGGGGAAGGAAGGCCTATTCTTGCACGAATCTTTGTGCATTGGGCCTCTAGTAACAAATAAGGTGTTTGTAAGCTTATGTGAGTAGCATCCTGCTCTTTTTTTTTATTCTTACAATCGCAGTCTGATCTTACTCAAAATATTTTCAAATATCCCTATTCTTTCTGAGCTATAATTTGAATCAGTGCCACAATGCATGTTTTATACTATTTATAGTATATCTTGAGACCCAAAGTTTGAGAATGGTATTGCTTGCTTTTTAGGCTTTGGCAAAAGAAGCAGTGGCATGATTCACATTCATTAGGGGAAAGAGTGATTCAGGATGGTCACCCTGAACAAAGGGGCTCTGAGCTGCTAAGGGATTGGCTCCTCCCTGGGAGAGATCCTTTGATTGGCAGCATAGTAGGCATCTATATACACATGTACAGCTGTCCTAGTCCTGTCCTCCAACACACATTTCAGCAAGCAGAGACTCTGGGAGTCCTTCTCCCCGCTTTATGCCTTTCAGGATGCAAGTTGCTCTTTTTGAAGGCTATCTCTCTTCTAAGTTCTCCTTGACGTGCTTTTAACATCAGTTTTACCTGTAAACATGATTGACATGTGGGAGAAAGTGAAGTGTACTGAGCAATAATTTTCCAGCCCTGCTTCTCTCGATGGCACTGGGCCTCGCATGCATACCCCACACCAGCCTTATCCCACGTATTACAGTTTTGGTTACATTTGATGAAGTTTACATATTAAGCTTGTGTAACACTTATTGTTCAACCTGCTGTTGGTTTTCGAGCGTAAGATATGAGCCCCTTAGAGGCAGGACCTGTGCTGCCTTTGTCATTGTCTCCCCAGGGCCTAGCATATCAGGTTCACACTGTTACTCCTTGAACAATGACTATCACACCTTGTTGACATGTGAGAGAGACTGTGTGAAAAAGGTTATATTTTATTCTGAAATAAAGTTTATAATTGAAATTACAAGGGTTAGATGGAGAAGGAGAAGGGAGAAATTGTTGGGAGGTACCCAGCACTTTATCCTGCTATCCAATTGCAGAATCACAGTATTAACCGGGTGTTTGTTTATGCTCCTTTGGAAACGTATTAGCTAGAAGATGCAGAGCAAATGTAGCTGAGAAAAGCCTGTAGCATGCCAAGACATACCTAAAGAGAATGCTAACTTAGTACAAATTTTCTTGCCTTCATCCTCAGGAGGGCAATAAATCTCAATTCATATAACCCGATATGGGAAGAAAAAAAAAGAGAGAGAGAGAGAGGGTTTTCACCTTTCTGTCCTTAGTCAGGGGACAGGAAGAGAATAATGTAAGATGGCATCTCATTCTATTCTTCTGGCGCCCTCAGCCAATCTGCAAGTAACGCAAGTAACATCCATAGTTAGGGGGCAGGGTGTGATGTGTGTGGATCCTAGTTGTGGGTTTACAGAATCACGTGCCTGAATTAGCCCCCTTTGTCCAGGATGGGGGAGGGGAGGGGATTTGAAATGAGTCTAAACTTTAAATCATACAAAGTGTATTTCTAGAGAATATCTTTCTCATCCCACATGGGGATGCATTTTATAGATGACAGATCGAGTTGTTAAGGCCATCAGTGGTTTGAGCGAATAAAACTGCATCAAGGCTGCGTAGAACACACTTCCTGTTATTTCTGGGCCAGCATTATCCTAAGAATGCAAACTTCCCCATTAGTGTTCAAAGTTTATTAATTAAACATTCTGGACTCTAAGCAGAGCTAAATGAACATGTAGTATAGCTATAAAGTGATATTTTATATCTGCCACCAATTAAAGTTACATGCCATAAAAATAATTGGCTCTCCCACAAAACAAACACACACATGGATTGAGTTTCACTTGGAATTTCCTCTGGCTGGCTGAATGTATGCCAAGTGCTTTGTAAAGTGCTGCATACAAAAAATCCAATAGGCCTTGGGGTTTTTTTTATATTTACGGAGTGCGTATGGACTTCAGTGAGAGTTTTATTTCCTTCAGAGGCCATTATATGACTTTATGGTTCACCATGGTTACTCTAATTTCACATAAAAAGTAAAAATAATCCTTTGGTGTAAAGGATATATCCCTATAATGTGTATCTTTATTTAATAATTCTTATTTATTCAACATGCATTTATGAAATGATTATGTTCCAGGCACTGTGCAATGGGAATAGGAAGATGAATAAAACTTCAGTGGTTCACCCTCAAGTAACTTATGCCCAAACCACTTTGTTATCAAATATTACTTTCTATTTGCTACTTTTCTGGTGTCATCTTAGAGCCTCATATTGAAAGAATGACCTGAATACAGGTGCTTCAGCTTTTACTTTGATCATTTAAACTAATAAAAATATCAATATCTACTTTTTGCCCAGTACTTATTCATTGTTTTCAGAATCTGCTAAGTCTACTTTTGTGAGGTTTGTACATTTATTGACAACCAGTTTGTCAATTCCCATTTTATAGGTGAAGAAAGTAAATGTTAAGTCACAAATATATAGAAAGCTGGCTACATAAGTTTTTATTACATTTTAGTACTTATATAAATATTCTATAAATATTTGTACATTTTCCTACTAATTACACGCATAAGCATGCATATTTTATGTAAAATATACATATGCACAGTCGACTCCAGCCTATGTTTTGTACCTATCCCCTGATATTACAAGTTCACTATAGCTTTGTGAGTATCAATACATCACCACCTTATCAATAGATGTACTACTAGTAGTCTGTTGTATCCTTGAACTCTACTTGTTGACTTTCGTTCCTTTGAACCACAAGGCAAGTTTGGGCAAGAGTTCAGATTTGTTTTCTCTGTTGAGTCTGGGAGAAGAGCTTTAGAAACCAGGCTTTTTGATTACCTGTTGGGTTGAGTCCTCAGTTCCCAGACTGAGTATTATTTAAAAACCTTATTATCACTAGCTATGCCTAGGGGTAAGTTGGCATATTAACAAATTATAACACTTATCTTGCAGAAGCAATGCTTTCTTCCTCTTTGTTGGAGGAAATTTATACCATCTACTATAAACAATAGAATAATGACTACTGTGTTATAAATCATAACCAGAAGGTTCCTGAGGGGAATTATGATTGTATTTCCTTTGGAATATCATTGGGTAAGACTTACCTAAACAGTTATTGTACCTTCCTCCAGTTCTGGTATTATTTTTCTTTTTCGGATGGATATAAATGGTGTGCGGTAAAGATAAGATTTTAAGAATCATCTTTGCATAAATCAACATATTTTAGTGTTATTAGAATGCAGAATACTAGAGTTGGAAGGAAGCTTACAGATTTTCTAGTCGATGTCTGCTAATTTACACACGAAGTATAGAAAGATTGAATCGTCTGGGTACCCACAATGAAGTTTAGGGTCTGACAAGAGTAGTCTTCTGATTCCTAATCTCTTTTTTCTTTTTCTTCTATCAAGGATGACTATGCTATTGCTATTTATCATTGCACAGTAATATTTTTTCAGATATTCTTTTTTTAAAAAAGAACCTTTATTGTTGAAAGTATTACAGATGTCCCCCTACCTCCCCATTGACACCTTCTGGCCCGCACCCCCACCCCCCGCTCCAGGCCGTCACCAACCTATTGTCTGTGTCCAGGGGTTATGCACATATGTATGTAAGTTCTTTGATTAATCTCTTTCCACCCACCCCTGTCTTCCCTCTGAGATTCTACAGTCTGTTCCATGCTTCTATGTCTCTGGATCTATTTTGTTCATCAGTTAATTTTGTTTTTTAGATTCCACATATCACTGCACAATTTTTATCAGTGTATATATTATGAGATGCTATACCAGTGTGTTGTGTAGTTATAAAATATTAATACAAACACACATGTATGCACATACATATGCACACACACACAGTCATGTTGGCAGAGTCTACCAGGGCAAGAATCAGCTGCTTTTCTTTCCTAAATATTCAATTCCCAAATTGTCATCATTTGTCTAGCTTTTAGCTTTTCCATATAAATAATATCTGATCTCTTCATTTATTAAGTTTTTAAATTGGAAACATCAGTATTTGCAATCATGGTAGTAATAATTAAATCAAGGCAAGAACCATCAATGAATGCTAAAACTTAGTGGGAGAAAGTTTGAAAAAGAACCAGGATATTTACATCATCTCCAAGAATCTCCCCCATAAGATCCTTATTAACTTTAAAGTGTAAAATAGTAATGGGACAGTAGAGAAATTGACAGATACCACCATAGGTAGGTATGAAAATTAACATAATTTGTGATGGGGTAAGTTGGCATCATGTGCCTCCTGATAGAGTGTGCTGTGCCATAATAATGGGGTGAAATTTGGGGAAAAAAATGGTGTTACCTTTGTATTTTGAGATTGCTTAGAATAAAAAATTCAGACTTTATATCTTTAGGTCTGAATCTACAAAGAAATGTATGGTGTTACTAGATCACTTTCAGTATGATCATTGATTTTCCTTCTTTGAGATTGATATGGAAAATCTTGATACTTTGATTTATTAATATGACTAAAATCACAAAAATGATACTCCAGCAAGTAAATATTTGGTAATATTAAAATTTAAAAGAAAATATTTATAGAAATCTGAAGTCTCAGACTTGAAGATAACATTTTCTTCAGAATACGTAACTTCAATTGGTCAGTGACATGCAGTGCTGCTTCCTCAGTATTTCCTAAAGAAGAAACTGATGCTTGACTAGCAAGTTAATTCACTTAAAATGTATTGTTAAGGAGGCCAGTGTTACATGTTCGGTCTTATATGGGTGTTATTTTGTTCTCTGGCTGTGCATATAACATTGGCAAAGTGGCTTGCAAGTTTATGATTTTGGTTACTTGGGTGTCTGAAGAGTGTGAAAGGCTTTTTCATTTTTTTTTTTTGAATTTTTATTGATTTCAGAGAGGAAGGGAAAGAGAGAGATAGAAACATCAATGATGAGAGAGAATTATTGATCGGCTGCCTCCTGCATGCCCCACACTGGAGGTAGAGCCTGGCAACCTGGGCATGTGCCCTGGCCAGGAATTGAACCATGACCTCCTGGTTCATAGGTTGACACTCAACCACTGAGCCATGCTGGCCCGCCGGGCAGAAGAGTGTGAAAGGCTTCTGAAAGAAGATATACATTGCCATCTTTTGAAACATTCAGTTACCTCATCTTACCTAATAATAGACAAACATGTAAATTGACTGTACCTCCGCTACTCCCACAGCCAATCAGAGTGAGTATGCAAATTAGAAGGCCAAAGATGGCTGCCGCCCAGCTGCTCCAGGCAAAGAGTGGCCAGGTGAGGCAGGACGCCTGCTATGAGAGGGAGGGCAGGGGGCAAAAGGATCTACAGGAGTGGAGTGCTGCAGCGAAGACAAGACTGCAGACTCCGGAGTCTGCAGCAAAGACGAAGATGGCCGGAGTTTGCAGCAAAGACGAAGACAGTAGACTCCAGCCGGAGTCTGCAGTGAAGCAACGAAGAGGAAGAAGGCAGACTCTGGCCGGAGCGAAGGCCTGGGTCCCGGGTGCTGCAGGAAAACCGGTGCTGGAAGCCAAGAGAAGGAAGGCCTATTGCACGAATCTCTTCATGCAACGGGCCTCTAGTCTTAAGATAATACTGTTAGAAAATTGTTTTAGTTGTAACTAAAAATATAAGCTGTTTATAAACATCACTATGATTTAAAAACTAAGTCAAACATTAGCTTCTCCAGGATTTACTGGGCAGCATTACATGTGTGTGTATGAGCGAGAACGTTAAAATAATTGTATGTCCATTGGTGACTATGACTTCTAAAGTAATTTTTATGGTTTGAAAGAGATTTGAAATTTATTTGTCTTAGCTGTTGGCAAACTTTTCTTCTTATTTATTGTGCCATATTCTTCACAGGGACAAATCACCCATAATATCAAATTAGCATTGCTGTCTTTTATTCACTCTATATATTAGCTTGTCAGTAAGGCTAATTAGAACCAGTTGTCTTGTAAGATTCAGGGATGGTGATGTGTGTAATTCTTCTTATAGCAAATTCAACTGACTAGCAACTTATTTTGCTTAATATCTGAAAAGCAATTAGATTTTAAGATCAGTCTTAAAATATGCCATATAGTATGTAAGATGTTTTTGCATTACATACATGTGACTCTAAATTTTCAATGCTAGTTATTATTTTTAACCTACTATTCATTTTTAACATCAACACATGAATGTATTATTACTAAATACTGTTTAAAATTACCAGATTTTAAAAATTGCAGTATTAGCTTTTAGTTATTTTGAAGACTAGGTGTTACATTAAACTGGAATTTGATATGGAAAAGGGAATATTGCTACAAATATTGAATTAGAAAGTAAACTGGCTATTGTTTCCTCTCTTCCCCATCCCATTCACTACTATGTTTTTAAAAAGACCAATTATCTCTACTTGATTCCACTTTATCCCATTTTTTTTTAAAAAGGTGTTTTTATTTCAGAGAGGAAAGGAGAGGGGGAGAGAGAGAGAGAGAAAAAAAAAAAAAAAAAAACATCAATGATGAGAGAATCATTGCTCAGTTGCCTCCTGCACACCTCGAGCCCACAACCTGGGCATGTGCATGTGCCCTTGACTGGAATCGAACCCAGGACCCTTCATTCCTCAGGCCGATGCTCTATCCATGGAGCCAAACCAGCGAGGGCCACTTTCTCCCATTTTAATGGAACTCGGAAGTAATAATAGCTGAGAAACAAGGACCTTTACTTCATACGTAAGAAATTTTCTAAATGGTTCTGTACATATGAGCCACTTTTCTTGGGCCAGAAAACTTATATTTACCATGACTTTAAAAATGTAGAAACAAAACATGCTTTATGAATAAGCATTCTAGAATCAGCCAGAAGACTTTTCAAACCAAAAACAGGGATACATTTCCTAAGGAGTTAGAGCTCAGTATATCAGGTTTGGAGTTGGGAAGGGATAGCTGTGAGCCTATTTGTAAACTTTGGGATTCTGAATGTTAATTTCAAGCTTCCTTTTTAAAAGGCCAGTGTTTGTAGAGCTTATCCTGTCAGCAATATCCTGTGTCAATTGTCAGGTCATGTTTAACGGGCGGAGATGTATTAATCTGCCATAGCTAGCACTGTAAGAGGCTGGGATAAATAGAGGGCTCAAGCAGATGAAGAGGGATTAACTGTGTGGATTGAGCAAACTCTTCAATCACTGAACCAGTGATTCTACAAAGGATTAGCTGTTGCTTTTACAAATATTGATTACTGATTTGCTACTCTGAATGGAGATGACATAACTTGTGCAGTTGCTGTGTAGTATGCTATGGGAAGTGTACATCATTCATATTAATGGATTTGTCATAGGCATTATAGAAACTGACAGATTTATTGTAGCAGCAGTTGCTAAAACTGTTATGGTCCAGGTTGTGTCAGCATATCTATTAAAACTTCAGGATTTTAGAAGTTTATGCTATAGCCATAAAATTCATTTCCCAAGTGGATTTTGGAATACCAGTTATAGCCTGGCACAGTTATTTTTAGGCATATTTTTACATGAATCAGTCTGAAGGCACTTAATTTGAAGTAGAACCAAAAAATGCATTACTGTATTATTTTTGTAGTACCCCCAAAATTAGATTAATTTCATTTTTAAAAAATTTAAATTCATCATCAATGCTTGTTTTCCAACCAAGAACATGTCTAGTTCATGCAGACTTCCAAAAGTCAATCAGTATTTTTTCCAGAACAGTTTGTCTTAAAGGTTTTGGTTGTTTCTATAATTAGATGGAAAATTTTAGAAAATGTAGAAGTATCTGGATAATTAAAAATCAGTGACTATTTTGTTTCACTTAAATGACTTTTTAGAATACTAAAAATCAATAGTAAGAATTATCTATATCAGAGAAAATATTTCCCTTTAATCTTTTAAAGAAAGTCATTTTCTCGCAGATGTTTTCATTAAGTCACAGTGGTAAGGCTTTTTTGAGAGTTGTGTCTTGAAGGCTGAGCTGGAAGCTTCTAGACAGTGAGAGTAGGAGGGATGCCACAGTGGGATAGGTGAAGGGTGGTGCATTCCGGGCAGGGTGGAAAGCTGTGTGAGTACATGAGACTTGGTCTGTTCGAAGAATACCCAGGTAAGTGAACATTCTTCAGAGGAGTTGAGAGGACTGTTTTCAAGTTGTATTATTTTACCATACAACTATACATATTGATTAAATTAGATCTGGGTTAATGGTTGAAGCTTTTCAGGGTATGATATAAATACTATAAAATATTTAATTTAAATATTTAAATTTAATTGCTTAAAAACCTACATACATTTTGTTTGTTTTTTTTCATTTAAAAATTCAATTATGTAAACTTTTAAATGCCATACATGCTTGTAACAAAGAAAAAAGTTGTTTTCTTCACCAAAAATAGCTCCCTAGAAATTAACAGTTTCTGAATATATCCTTCCAGACTTCTCCCCTCTGAACTGTGCAAATGTATTTGTGCTCGAAGAAATATGGAATCATTTATTTTTTTTAAAATGGGATATGACTACATGTCACTCTACAATTTATGTTTTTCAACTAAATATCATGAACATTTTTCTGCATTAGTACATACCCTTCTACATTGATACACATAGATCTACATATGTATATTCAAATAACACACATTATTTTAAATGGTTTCATAATGTCCCTCTTGCTGGATATTTTCCGTTTTCTGCTGTCACAAATAGCTGTTAAGTGACTATTCTGGGTGGTACACCATTATGAACTTGTGCTTTATTTACTTGTTTGTTTGTTTGTTTGTTTGTTTTTGTAGGGTAAATTCTTAGGAGTTGAATTCTTAGAGTCAAGCTCTCATCCACAGAGCTGCGGAAGTTACACTCCCAGAGCGGTACATGAAAGTACTGTCTCTTTATGTCCTCCCTGCTATTTGATGTTACTACTTTTTTTTTTTTTTTTAGTTTTTTTAGTTTTAACTCTTTAGTTAAAAAGTAGTTTCCTGTTTTAGCTTGTTTCTTTCGTTTTTGTGAAGTTTGTTTATTAATGCAGCAAAACTTATGAGTGCTAACTGTGCCCCCAGCACTAATCTGGACAAGACCATCATGATCTCCAAGCCCACGGAACCTGTATCTCCTTACCTAGTAAAGGGGAGGAGAGCTGGGAGAAAGGCAGTGAAGCAGTAAACACTCATCTTTTCTCATGTTTATTAGCTTTTGTGCTTATTCTATGAATTGCCTGGTTCACATTCTCTACCTGATTCTCTGTCAAGCTGTTTATCTTTTTCTGACTGATTTGCAGGAGTTCATTGTCTATTTTGACATCCACTCATTGAAAAAAGTCATTATTTGGTAGATTAGTGTTTGATGAAGACAAATAGTATTTTGGAAGGATTTCCTGAAAAATATGTAGGGTGTCTGTTCCTATAGGCAATCTGTGATCTTATCCTTGAGTTTCACAGCGCTAGTTGGGAGCTCTGGACAGTACTTGGCGGCCTGGTTTTGTACTCTCTAGAGTTGCTTTTGCTGAAGTTTGCTTTGGCATTATGCTGTTGGCTTGATATGAGTGATGCTATACAAAGCAGCCCCTATAAACTTTGATTTTACTTACTGTAAAAATGTTATTGTGGACATTGAGAACACCTGGGAGAAATTTCTTTCTCATTTCAGTACCAGGAACCAGGAATAGCTGTTGTATGTTCCTCCCTGAGCAATGATTTCTATTTATCTTATGGGCAATGAATCACACAATTTATTATTTTTTGCTTCGTGTTGGTTTGTTATAAAGCTTATAACTGAATTCTTGGCCCACCCTTGCTACGTGTAAATGACTTTGTAGTTTCAACTTGTTTTGTGTTCTACCCTGACTTCTCGTCTTGCCTTTAATTTTTTTACTTATATATATTTTTACATTTGAAAATACGTCATTTATAGAAAAGTTCAAGAATAACACAAAGAATTTCCATTATACCCTTCACTCAGATTCCCTTAACAGTAATGAATATTTTTCTACATAGGTATTTGTGCTCTCTCTCTCAAATCAATAAAAATAAATAAATAAATAAAAAATAAATAAACAAACAAATAAATAAATAAATTTTAAAAGATTTGAAAACTAAAGTTAGAGATCAAGTAATTTATCTAAGTCACAGTAGTGGTCAAGCTGCTGTTTGAACCCAGGGTTTAACCACAATTTTAAGATGCAAAATCAGATCAGCACACCTTTATTGTGTTAACAAAAAATATTAAATTGAAAACCAGTTCGTAATTGTATATAAAATTTTTAAAAATATCTTTTTATTGATTTCAGAGAGGAAAGAAGAGGGAGAGAAAGAGAGAAACATCAATGATGAGAGAGAATCATTGATTGGCTGCCTCCTGCAAGCCCCTCTCCGGGGATCAAGTGGACACCCCAGGCATATGCCCTGACCAGGAATCAAACCGTGACCTCCTAGTTCAAAGGTCAATGCTCAACCACTGAGCAACACTAGCTAGGCTATATTTAATTTTATATTATTTAGAGCATCTGTGAAATTTTTGATTTATTTAGAATTTTATTTTAACTTAAAGAGAAAATGGTATTTCATTTTAAGCTTATATCTCATTTTCTCAAAGTGGTTATTTATCATAGACTTTTTTAAAAAAATGCTATTGTTTTTCTGAGTTAAATTATTATTATTTTTTTTTTTTGCTTTAGAGAAGGTGATTAAGATATAGGCAGATACATACATGCATATATAGAGAAAAATTAGTAGCCAATTGTTATGTATGATAAGGGGTATAGTAGACACAATAATAGTGTCTACTACCCCCAAAGAAGTGCACATCCTAGCCCTTGGAACCTGTAAATGTGTTGTTGCATGGCAAGGGGATATGAAGGTGGTAGGTGAAATAAGGAGATGATTCAGGTGGGTCCACTGTATATACAATATTCCTTACATGGGGAAGAAGAGGGCAGAAGAATAAGAACCAGAGAGAGGCCTTTGTGAGAAAGACTCAACTAGCTACTGCCAGCTTTGGAGGTGGAAGGGACCAATAGCCAATGGACTGGGTTAGCCTCTGGGAGCAGGACAGCTAGGAAACAGGTACTGCCCTAGGGCCCCCAGAAGGAACACAGCCCTGCTGACACCTTGGTGTTAGCTCAGGGAGACATTCTTTGGACCTCTGACCTCCAACACTGTAAGGTAATAAATTTGCATTAAAAAAAAAAAAAGATAGCGGCAGATACAAAGTAACTGAGAAGTTACTCTATATAGGAGATAAAATTTTATTTAAATTCTTTCCGTGAAATCTTATGATCTATTATTTAAAAGTAGCCTTTACCAAAACATAAAAGTGTAAAGGGTACCCTGCATTATAAATATATGAAATAGTAATCTTGTCTTTAGAGTGAAATTTCTCATAGTGAGCCATATTTTTTAATGACTGATTCAGTATATTCATACGCTTCCAACCCTGTAAATAATTGAGGGAGTATTACAGGGGTTTCTACAAACAAGTAATTCTGGAATTTTTAGGTAAAAAGCATTCTTTAATTCTATAAGGAGTAATTTTTATGTATTATAAAAATGTGATATCTTGTGGACTATCATTGGACCAAGGAATCAGAAATCTTAAAGAAATATTTTCTGTATATCTAATTTTATGAGCTAAGGATAGCAGTCCTATATTAAAAATTTATCTTAGAAAGCAGTCTTCAGAAATGTAATTAGGTAGTTCAAATTCTGATCTTACACTTAAGCACACTCTAAGGTA
This sequence comes from Eptesicus fuscus, assembly GCF_027574615.1. Classification (NCBI taxonomy): domain Eukaryota; kingdom Metazoa; phylum Chordata; class Mammalia; order Chiroptera; family Vespertilionidae; genus Eptesicus; species Eptesicus fuscus. The sequence goes on from NC_072486.1 coordinate 11,084,845, forward strand.
AAAGAAGCAGTTTTAATTGAAAGAGAAGGAAACTATAACTATGGCTAATACTTTTCATCTATGGCTTTTTTACTTTTATTTAGTGGATATTGATGAACATACTTGATTTCAGATTCTTCTTAATTCTGACTATTAATTATTCTCTTAATTGTTCTATTATTGCCATTTGAATTTTACATATTTTGGTAGACATCCATGAAAATTGGTAGCAGCCACAATTATATACATATATATTTTTTATTAGACTGAGAATAGACCTTTAATACATCTTGGATCATATACATGAAGCATTTCCTGCATACATATAGCTATAATGTTAATAGCTAGTGTCTTCTTTGGTTTCAGACAGTCCTGTTTGAAGACATATTGAAACTCCCATGAGGCGTTAGGAATTCCATTTCAAGAAGTAGAGCTAATAAAGGCAAACTTGAATTATCCTAATAGTTATTCAGCTTTTGCTTGGTAGCTTTCGAAGTGACTTGCCACTTTATAGAGCTGGGAGAGACGAACAGATGGCAAACCTGTGAGTTGCAACCTCTGCTTTTGCCCTCAGTGTCATTACATGGGTCACTGTATTAGTGTTTAAAGCCTTGTCCCCAAGGCTTAACCCCTGGGAATTCTGTGGTCCCACTAATTAGAAGTTGACCATCTTTGTGTCTAAGCCCACTATGAGCCTTTTTTATTAAAGGGCATATTATGATAACCTTAGACATCACCAGAACTAGTTATTATATTCATCGGTTAATCCTTTCTGAAAAGGGTAATAGTGATAAGTGAGAAAATAAGCTCTGTGAAAGGACTATGCTGAAGTAAAAATAGCCACTAGAGTTAGTAATCTTTTACTGCCTATAGTGGCTATTTTCTTATAGGTTACTAGAGGCCCGGTGCATGAATTCGTGCACTGGTGGGGTCCCTTAGCCTGGCTGGCAATCAGGGCAATCGGGGCTGATCAGGGCTGCCAGCCTGGGGGGGAGGGGCCACAGGAGATTGGCCGTGGGAGTGCACTGACCACCAGGGGGGGCAGCTCCTGTGTTGAGCGTCTGCCCCCTCGTGGTCAGTGTGCGCCATAGCGACTGGTTGTTGGATCGACCGGTCATTTGGTCAACTGGTCGTTCGGTCGACCTGTCATAATGGTCACTTAGGCTTTTATATATAGATTGTTTCATATGTCCATTGAAAATAATTTTATTTTTGCTACTAAAAAAAACTGATAAAAATATGTGAAATTATAATTTTTTCATGTGAAGGGGAGAATTAATAGAATATGAAAAATATTAATTTATGTATTTATTTTCTTTATGGATATTCTAGACCAAGGTCTCATTAAACCTTTAAAATGACATAAAACAAGTAACTCTATGCTAGATCTCAAGGAAGTTATCAGTTGCTTTACAAAAACTATATTGTGAACAGTTTCTACATTTGATATCTTTGAAAGTTGAACTCACTGGGGATCGGGGCCATTTGTTAACAAAAGTACAAGAAAAAGTATTACTGTGGATATATTTCATGGAATCCTAGAATTAGGAGGGCCTTAGATATAATCTAACCTATTTTTTTCATGTTTTATATGAGGAAACTGATACCCAGAGAGGCTTAGTGACCTGCTAAAGGTCACAAATTTGTAGAACTGGGGTTTTATTACAGACCTCTTTAACCTGTACCATGCATCTTGAAATCAATATTAATGTAAAACTGAGATTCTGGGTATCTGCTATATCACGAAACCATTTTATTTAATATTTGTATTCATCAAGTTTAGGTTTCTCTCCCTTGTTAGGGCATAGTTTCTCTGTTCTGCAGGCATACAAGTGAATTTTTGCAGTTAAAACCTTTTAGAATAATATAAGTGTCAGCAACTCTGTGTCTTTGTATCTATTACAGGGTCTTTCGAATCAGGGCAAGTGACACCTAAGTTTGTGTGTGCAGATGTGAAGTAACGTGTAATTAAATTGCACTTGTGGAATAATAAGTTCTGAGTCAGGAGTGGCTCTGGGAACTGAAGTTCATTTACAAACTGTTTTCTAAAGCTAAGTACCCAATATACCCTTCAGCCAGAAATGTCTACAAGATCTTGGACATGATCTTGAAATATATAAGAGACAAAACAGAAAGCATTTTTCTACCTTTATGCAAAATTATAATGCATGAAATACTGGAAATAATGGAACTCTTCTCCATTTTTTCAGATTCTACAATTTATTCTTTAACTTGCTGGTGGGATACATCCACTATATACCCAGTTTGTTTTTAAGACAAAGGTTTCAAAAGATTCTAGAACTCTTACGTTATCTTTTAAAAACAGTGTCCTTGTGAGCAAAATACCAATCTAAGAAAATTTGGATTCCACTGCTGTCTCCTCCCCCACCCCCAGCCTTACCTCCACCCTCACCCCCACCCCAGAGCTGCTAGGAATATAGTAGGCACTTGATTCGTGCTTATTTGAATCTCATTTGAATTCACGGTGATCTTGTTACCGTTGTGCATGTTTCAGACTCCCAAGTTGCAAGTTGGAAGAAGACCCATTCCTTGCCCGCCCTTGTAAGGTGCTTTAGAAAGTAGGACCGTTGTAGAACCAATACATGTTCATGTTATACAAAGGAAACTAGTCTTGGCCAGTATGTGCTGGTTTCCTTAGGGCACTGAACGCTTGTGGCCACTTAAACCAGCCCATGCAGTAATCCTCTCAGCAGAAACAGTCTGGTCCACACAGGGAGTTAGTTCTTTCTCTTCCCTTAGTTATAATTTCTCTGTCAACCGCTTTCACCTCACCAAAGAAAACCTTTGAACTGCTCCTAAAATAACTACCATGCTTAACTTGTGCAGTTACCAAATCATGCTTTTTCCCATCATTCTCATTAAAATTCTCTAAGCAACATTGGTCTTAAATTTACAGCGGCATCTATTCATTCAGATTAATAGATACAGTTACACTAACATATAATATTTAATTATAACAATAAAACCTAACATTTGATCGAATGTCTGCTATGTGCCAAAGGATTAAAGTTCAGAACTAAATTTATTTCGGGGACAAGGGTGTGAATTTTGATAGTGAAACGGAACTGGTAATGTCATTGTGAATTTGTTAGAATGTTGTGTAATTGGCTGTGTTGCGTAGTTTCTCATGGTGAGATAATATAATTGTGGTGTTTGGCAGCTCTTCTTTTGTTACCTGCCAGATAGGTTTATGTTAGCCTCCAGGAGTCCTTAGACCTACCTTTGTATAGTTAATTCTCTGAGTCACTGTGAGTCTTCTTAAATGGTGGCAAACTACTGATCATTGTAGGTATAGGGACATGAGGTCTAAATGATGCGATAATTCATGTTTTTTAAAGGGAATTTACTACTTTTTTTATCTTGCTACAAAATTTCAATTTCTACCATCAAAAGTATTCAGTGTTTATATGTTTATGGTGCTATACAAATCAAATGGGTCTTTTAAGAACTTAAAATCTAGGGGGTTGGAGGGAGATGAAGAGGGTAAAGGGGGACAAGTATATGGTGATGGAAGAGACTAGACTTAGGTGTTGAGCACACAATGAAATATACAGATGATGTACTGTAAAGTTGTACACCTGAAACTTATATAATGTTATTGACCACTGTTACTCCAATAAATTTAATTTAACAAATCTAAAGTATCTAAAGGGATGACTATTACGAAACTTTTTTTTTTTTAAGTTTACATGTGTATTAAACAAACCCTAGATATTGGAAAAATATCAAAAAAGGTTTAGACAAATGAATTTCTCTGTGAGTACAACCAGAAAGAGAGAATTTGGCTATGGATTCAGAGAAACAAATTTTAGCATTTGCTTTTTGGGGAAAATCATTTTATGTTTTGCTTGATAAGAAGAGGGACATACAAGTAAGCGTCGGCATGTATCAAAATTCTTGAAGAGTTAATCCAACATAAATATAAAGAAGCTTACATGATTTATTTGAAATCTCTTTCAGGATTTCATTTCATTTATTTATAGCGGTTTCCTAGTCCTTTCCTTAGACTATGGGTCAAAAAGTATTGCCCTTTAGAAATCATTCTGTTACATAATATTGCTGTATTTGGGGGAGTATAAGATATTAAGATATAGGAGTACAGAAGTATTTTTTTTAGGAGGGGGAAAGGGACTACGCTATGCAATGGGTCTGAAACAAAGCTAATAAACTGGGGTTGAATGTACTTGGGTAATTAAACATACACCGAATGGTACTTGGTTTTTCTAAAATGGGTTGCTCACTACTTTCTCTTCTCTGCTTCCCACAGGAAACCAGTTTCCTCCAGTGGCAGCACAGGACCTGCCTTGTGTTTTTAAGGCTGGCTACCTTGAAAAACGCAGAAAAGGTAAACTAAGATTCCGATGGAAAATCTAAAAATGGTTTTATCCTTGGATAAAAGATGCTTGCAGTGTACGTGTGGAGCCAGTGTTCTCGTTAGGTGATTGAAGAGCTTTAAGACTCTGAGAAAATCTGGATGACGTTATCCAAACCAAAAAGTACAGCTTTTAGCTGTCAATAGTTTTTATAACCAGCATTTGCTAGGTTTTTAGTTATCAAACCCCAGTTATTTGTATCGATTCAGGAGCTGTCCCCTGCCTGTCAGAGGAAGGCGCAGGCCGTGACTGTCATCTCAGGGATGGGGTTTCTCCCCGCTGTCCGACCACCGGCCCAGGTTCCCCTGCGCCTCACCCGGCATACAGCGTGCCTGCAGTGGTCCAGCCCAGCCTGGCCTGTTTTCCACCATTTTCTACTCCTCGTTCAGTGTTCCTCTCCATTGGCCAGGATAATTGGGAGTTGACCATATGGTCTCACTCTTTCAACACCAATATATAATGGAAATGAAATACGGAGGAGGTGTGATGATATGGGAAATGAAAAGCAGAAAGTCTCTCCATTCCCATTCTGCTTATCTCTCAGGGACTCCCTTTGGGCCTTTCTATTTATATTCCATTTGCTTTCCTGAGCTTTTTAAGCTGACTTTTAAAAGCTGAAGGAGATAATAGAAATAATCTAGGTCAGCTCCTCCCCCTCCTTTTCATAACAGATGAGAAAATGAGACCCAGATGAATCCATTCTCTGCAGGCTGTAGAGTCAGATGCTGTGTGGACCGTCCCCAGCAGGAAAGTTGGTTCGCGTTCTGTTGACCCCATAAACGTGGCAGCCCCAGCTCTGCCTCACTTTATTCCTTTTAGCTTAGTTTTTGTCTCTTGAAAAGAAGACACAAATGCATTAGTCCTAGAATTTTAGAGCTAAACAGGAAACTTATAAATCATATTAACTAACATATCCTTTTACAATAAAGAACTGCCTGGCTGGTGTGGCTCAGTGGTTGAGCATTGGCCTATGAACCAGGAGGTCAGGGTTCGATTCCCAGTCAGGACACATGCCCAGGTTGTGGGCTCAATCCCCAGTAGGAGCCGTGCAGGAGGCAGACAATCAATAGTTCTCTCTCATCATTGATGTTTCTCTCTCTCTCTCTCTCCCTCTCCCTTCCTCTTGAAATCAATAAAAGAAATACATTTTTAAAAAGAACTGGTGTTACGTTTACATATGTTGTGTATATTATCTAAACTGTTTCCTTTCCCCCTTTATTGTAGATCACAGCTTTCTGGGATTTGAATGGCAAAAACGGTGGTGTGCTCTCAGTAAAGGAGTGTTCTATTATTATGGAAGTGACAAAGGTAATATTGGTGTTCAGTTATCTAAACTTCTGTTGCATGAGGGCTTGGGAGCTATGTTTCAAACCACCCCCCCCTTTTTTTTTGGTACGGAGTAAACTGAAAACAGATGGAGAAAGAATAACTGAGAACTTTAATAATTATAGTCTAAGACTGATTTATAATTCTATTTCATTATTTGACAAATTCTCCAAATTCCAGAATGCTCTAAAAGTTAATACAATTATGTTTTATTGAATTAGCCAAGAGAGTAAAATAACTCTCCATGTGGACTTTCACCGTAGCAAATACTTATCATCCAAGCTATAGTTGTAGAATCTCTGGAGAAGTTAAGACCATTAGGATTGTGAGAGTTTAGCTGCTTAAGCACTTTAGCTATGTTAACTTGTCTGTGCGGTAAGGTACTGTTATTAGTCCCATTTATTTTACTGTTTGAAACACTGAGAACAGAGAGGTTAAGTAGCTTGTTCATGGTCACAGAGCAGGTAAATGGCAGATCTGGGCTTTGAACATAGGCATAATGGTTAGAATCCGTACTATTAACCACTATTGTCACTAAATTTAGAAACAGCAATATATACCTTGTAACTTCATTTGCTAATTAACAAATCTCTTAGTCATAGTTTAGATCATTTTAACTTCATTATTTGAACAAATAAAGTCATAAAATATTGAAATTTAAACAGTATAAGTTTTTATCTTCCCTAGGAAAAGAAGGTCAGCAGTTGAATATTATAGAGTAAGGGTCATACAGAAATAGCTAACATTCATTTCCATAAAGGACACTTAAGGAGAAAAGAGACATAAAAGTTTAATATCACTGAATATAAGCTTTCCCATGGAATTCTTATCAGTGTTGTCACTTGTGTTGTTTGGAAATTTATGTTTCATTTGACATTATTTGAATATGTTAGTTATTTTCTTATTATAATACCAGAGGCCTAGTGCACGAAATTCTTGCATGAGTAGGGTCTCTAGGCCTGGCTGGCGATTAGGGCTGATTGGGGCCTTCCGGCTACCTGCCAGGGCCTGCCTTCATTCCATGCCGCTTCCTGGTGGTCAGCGCATGTCATAGTGAGCGATCGAACTCCCGGTCTTCTGGTCGAACTCCCAAGGGACACTTTGCATATTAGCCTTTTAAATATATAGATTAGGCAGATATGATGAGTCTATTTCAGATAAATTTGAAATACATGCATGATGCTAGAAGTTGATCTCACCTTTTGACTAAGAGAATTAACAAATTAAGAATGAATTTAGTTGGTAGTTTGCATTCTGTCACTAATTTACAATATGTTCAAATGTAATAATGGCATCAATGGAATATAAGCTATAAATAACTGTTAATAGGCAGCCTTCCTTAAGGGAAGTAGGTGATTTTGTCCAAAAATTTAGAGCCCAAGTTTAGTTATGATTATCATACGTCATTTATGTGCATTACTAGTATAGAAATACTAGAGGCCCAATACACAAAATTTGTGCAAGGGGCTCAGCCCTCCCTCGCAGCCCCAGCTTTGTCTGGTCTAATTAGCATATTACGCTTTTATTATTATAGATAATTTTGTACAGCATCATGAATTGAGATCAAGATCTTAGTACTTTTCTATAAAGAAATATCCCCAATTTTATAAGACCAGAGGAGGGAGGTTGCAAAACCTTATGGTTTGGTTTAGTTAGCCTTCTCATTTCTAATTTCTTTCTCAATCAATGAATATTAATGTCTATTTCCTCCACCCCAGTCCTAACTGGTATATACCAACTGTTAGGGCAGGGATTCGCCAGAGTTTCCCAAAAAACCCAAGGAATGTTTATGTTTATTTCAAAGGCTAATGTTCATTAAATAAATTCTAGGGCTTTTTTGGGTGGTGGTGGTGGTGGGTATTAGTTAAATTCCCATATCTAGTCTTATTTGTTGAAACCTTTTGGTAACAACATTCTTTGTAATTTGTGTTTTTAACTACTTTGTGATCCATTTAGCCAGCTCTACCACCACGAATTCTTAAAAATTATTCCAGCATTCCTTTCTTATGTGGATGCTTGAAGATCTGGTTTATACTTCTTTAAATTCTTCCCTGTCTGTTACTATGAAGCCTCCTGTTTCCATGGAGATTTCAAATCTGCTTTTAGTGGTTCTTTTCTCTGTGGCTGCTTCCTTTGGCCAGCTCTTTTCCTTTTAGGGACTTGGGGGAGGGGGAATCTATCTTTAGACAGTTTTAATTGCGTGTTTGTTATGATCCCAATGTCCTTCCTTCGTATCTTTTTCTTTCCAGGAAAATGTATGTGTCCTATGAATTTTTTTTTCCTCATGTGAAATTGGGTAACTGATTTGTACAGTCTTGTTTACCTGAACTTTGGAAAGAGCTGTTTAGATATATGAGAACTATAATCCTCCAACTAAGTAGGATTTAGATAAATGGATTAGAGAGGCGCAGAAGGAGTTGATACACTTACTAGGTTAAACTGTACTTGGTTACTGCTTGACAGATACATTGTTCATATTTGCTAACACACTGTGTGCGCCCAAAACCATTTTGACCCATCAAGAGAGTAATGGCTTAGAAAGAGTAGTTCCAGTCTCTAGGGTAAAAAATGCACTTACCTTTATATCCATAAATATTATCTGTATTTATTATTCATGGCCATTTGGGGCCCTTGAGTAATAAATATATATGGAGAGAGTACATATTTCATCACTTCATAAAATGGCATCCATCCTTTCATCTCCTTCCTCTTCCTTTGGTTGTTTGAATCTCATTCATCAAAATTGTTTGGTCCTACATGCTGACACTGCCATCAAGGTAGTCACTCATTCACTAATTCATTCATTTCTTTATCTGATAAAGGTCTATTGGATACTAGGCACTGGGAATCCTAAGATAATCCTGCCTTAGAGGTCCTCACAGTTTAAAAGAGAGGAAGAGAGGAAGTTGTGTAATTAGAAATGGGGGCTGGATGGATAAACTGATCATTTCAACCAGGTGTAATAAGTGATTTAAATAAACTGTCTTTGGATCACAAAGGAGGGGTGGCTAAGTGCCTAGGGGAGTTAGGGAATACTTTCTGGTGGAGAGGACATTGGGCCTTAAATAATGAGTAGGAGTTTGTCAGGTGATGAAGGGTACAATGGGCATTCCAGGCAGGGGAACAGCAGAGATTGTGAGTTGCAAAAAAAGCCTTGGATGAGATCAAAGAGATCAAAGCTGGAATCAAGGCAGAGCACAGAGTGAGTGAGGGGCGGGGGGCACATACAGCCAAAGGAGCGGGTCAGGATCTGATTAAGCCTAGGGCTTTATGGCCAGGTTTCGTTTTTAGGAAGCAATCGTAATAGTATTGTGGGGATGGATTGGAATGGAGAGAGAACGGGTCAACAGGATCATGTCAAAGGATTCTGAACCAGAGAGGCAAGAGAGGTTACCCCAGGGCTGCTGAGAGGCAGACCCTGCTGGCTCCACAGTCATGCTCTTGCCACAACCTGGTTATCATCAGCCCTTCAGCAAGCCTGTAAAGGATGGCTCATGGAGGAGCCTGTTACAAACCCACCTTTTGTTTTGGTTTTCCCTTTTTCTTTTTAACCTCCATATGATCTTGGATCCGCATAATGAACCTTCCTTATCTCTTCTCACTTTTGAAAGGGGAGTGGTTAGTTTGTAATATTCTCTTCTCTTCCCACGGAAGAGGTTTTTGCTGCCCCTACCCTCCACTCTCCAATTAAAGAAACTCCTAGTGCCATCCAGTATGTGGCAGCTGCAAGTAGCCTTGGTCCTACCAAATCATCCTAAATGCATCTCAGAAGTTATTTATTACACCGGGTGGGTGTAACTTGTTTCAGTGTTGTATCTTTTCTAATGACTAGGAGTCATTAGAAAGTTGGGCTTAATACAGATCATTTAAAATAAAACCTTTAGGTTGACAAGGAAATAAAATTTTTATTGAAATTGACCTCTGCTCTCTCCCTTCCGCCACAACCTCGCCATTGATAGGAAAAATAGGATATATCTGTTCAGTTTAGACAAAAATTATAAAGTGCCTTTTGATGTTGAAATAACATCAAAGTTCTCTTTGAATATTTAAAAATATTGTTAAAGGACAGAGTGTATGTACAATTGGAAGTCCTGTTGTTTTATAACGACAACGTTAGTAACAGCCCTAAAAGCTTACCATTTTCCCCTGACTTATTTGATAGAGGCAAATTCCTGGGTCAAGGCACCAGCATGTTATAATTATATGATAAATATGTATAAAATGTGTAAATGGAATAATATTTTTGAAATTTATAGTATAATTTTGTTTGTGTAAAGAAGGATAATACCTTTGTTATTGTTTAAGACAGGGGAATAGTTAATTCTACTTTTTAGCAGAATTATTGCAATTTTATAGGCTTTGAGGCCTTTGATATACAAATATTAACTATAATTTATCACAATAAAATGTGAAATAAAAGGCCTTTATTTCTGCCTTTATATGTAGTTAAGAGACCTTGTAACAGTATAGAGAAATTAAAATGTACACCTGATATTCGGTAGGATTTTATCAACATGTAGAGATATTCAGGTACAAATTAAGTCTTATGAAGGGTCTGATGATGACAAATCATGTTGGTTTGCAATAAACAGGATTCAGTTTGAATTAAAATATATCTACTTCCATATATAGGTTGAAGATATGTAGAGATTGAAGGTAGATATATTTTAAATCAAACTGTGCACTTCTATAACTATTATGGAGATATAGATACATGGATGTTGCTGTGCCTATCTGTGTGTATATATAGAGATAGATAGATACAGCGACCAGTAGACTTTCTTTGAACATCTGTGTGTCAGGTGTTATTAACACAAAGCGGCATAATACATCGGCTCAGAGGAATGGGCACAGAGGACCCATAAAACAGTAGGATATGTAGAAGCTGGCTCACCGGGCAGTAGGTGAGTGAAGGCTCTCAGCCAGGAAGGGATGGGGTCAGGTTGTTACATGTCGGGAGTCTGGCCTTTCCTGTCTAAGGGACAGTTCAAGTTTGTAAGCACTGAAGGTTAGTAGATGGCATGAGAAACTCTGATTGGGTGTTGGAAAGATCACATTGACAGCTGTCAGGAGAAGGTGAGACTGAAGGCAGGATGTGTTCCGGAGCTGAGAGTGGCTGAGAGGTTGCACCAGCTCACATGCGTGAAGGAGCTGCAGGTTATCTGAAACGTGATAGCCGCTCTCCCCTGCACGCGTAGCAGCCGGACCCTTTATTCTCTCACTATCGTAGGTGGGATACGAAGATGTTCTCTGTGTAATGTTTATCTTAGCAATAGCTATGTGCTGCGATCAGCTAATAGACCAGTGGTCGGCAAACCGCGGCTCGCGAGCCACATGCGGCTCTTTGGCCCCTTGAGTGTGGCTCTTCCACAAAATACCACGGCCTGGGTGAGTCTATTTTGAAGAAGTGGTGTTAGAAGAAGTTTAAATTTAAAAAATGTGGCTCTCAAAAGAAATTTCAATCGTTGTACTGTTGATATTTGGCTCTGTTGACTAAGAGTTTGCCGACCGCTGTAATAGACCATATCACAATTATTACCTGAATTTCAGTTGTAGAGAAAAACAATAGGTATAGTCAAAAAAGGAGAAACGGGGCTTTAAATTCCCGTTCTACAGAAAGGCCTGTAATGTATTTGTTCTCTTATTTACAGGTGCTTCATACTGTCGTGTTATCAATCATATTTATGCCTGTGGTTGAAAATGTGTGGCTGTATAAAAAAAAAACAAAAAACAAAAAAAACAACCACTTGATTTTTATTTTAAAGAAATGAAAATGTTTGGGAAATTCCTAAAATTTCCTCTCCCAGATCATATGAGCCAAACTCTCAATTCTAACGAACATGCTTCCCTTTGAGCCCATCAATATCACCTGTGTTTATTATTCAGAGCCGTTTGGGACCTTTAAGTAAAAACACATATAATTTGATATTTCCTCACAGTATAACTCCAAACACCACAAGTATATTGCTGAATTAACATTAGCAGCTGTATTTCTACGAGCTGTATAAACAAGGAAAATGTTCATATGTCTTTAACTGAGGGCCCAGAACAACTTGTTAATCAGTTTAGGAAAGTGTTTTGGAAGGGTTTAGTATTAAGGTGTGTACTTTCCCTCTTGCCTGCCCATTAAACGAGCATTAATACTTACGGAAATAGCGTGAGTTACTCATTAGGGGGAAGGCCTCAAGTACAAGAAGCAGGCATCGAAAACTTCTGAACACATTGCATAGCTTCCTGTTCCCTAGTCATGTGTCCCAAGGTAGCATTCTTGGTAAAAACAACAGACACTAACTTTGTTCAACTACGTAGAAAAGGAGATTATCGGGAGGATATCGACTCTCCGACAGAATTGATGGGAGGGCCAAACAACCAGGCTCAGAAAGCAGGCAGGGACTCAGGGAGGGAAGACGGCGAGGACTTCAGCCCCGGTGTGGCCTCGGGGAGACACATTGCTGGGACACACGCCTGCCCTGTGATGCTGCCATTGTGCACCTGCTCCAGCCGGTGAATGCCTCTGCCCTGAGGATGGATTCTGAGCTCCCCTCGGATCCTTCTGTTACTCCAGGTGTAGGTCCCAGGCTGGAGTATCTGCTTGGCTGATCGGATCAGGGAAAATCCACCTCATTCCGGCATCTGTGGGGGGGAAGCTGGCTGTGCCCTGACAGTCCCAGGACTAACATGGGAAAGCTACCTGGATTCCGGGGATCCTCAAATGACGAATGCCCACTGCTTATAGGAATGCTAGGTGATTTGGTATGATTTAGTTATGTTTATACTGTATGTAAGATGGTAGGAAAATAGTTGGTGTTTTAAGCATATTTTCTGAGAGCCAATAAAGAAGAGAAAAAGGAAATATATTTGCAAGAAAAATAGGACTGATTGGATTTTGGTAGGTGGTAGTGGGGTGGAGGGAGGAAACATGGGGACAGTGGATGAAGAATGATGTTTAGTTTTCTGGTTTGGTGGCTCAGTTAATGGAGGGGCCACTTATTGAGAGGGAGGACAGAAAAGAAGGATCGCACGTGTTCTTTCTTAAGGTGATCTCCACTGTGGGCACGGTATATTCATTGTGTCTACAGGACATTTTACCAGATAGTGAGCAGATGAAGATTTGGATGTGCAGTTCTGAAGCTGGACTAACATGGGAATTACGAGTCACAAGCATGTTGATAGGAATTTAATCCTTGGGATCGGGTGCGGTGCCCAGTGAAAACTGTGAAGTGGGGAAGACAGGGATTTAGAGCATAACCCTCATGGTTGCGTGAGAGATGGGCACAGGGAGGGGAGCCCAGAAAGCAGCTGAGGAAGTTGGACCCAAGTTGCAGAGGAAATGCAAGAAAATGTTTATCTTCTCTACTGAGACTTCCTAAATTACATGTTCTAGAACAGTGGTCAGCAAACTCATTAGTCAACAGAGCGGCAAACTGCGGCGGCTCGCGAGCCGCAGTTTGCCGACCACGGTTCTAGGACAATCGTTTTTCAAGCATTAAATGTCTATCAAAATCACCTGGTGTGCTTGTCAAAAATTTGGTTTCCTGGACCCACCTCCAGAGATTTCTAGATAGCAAGTGCAGAGTGGTAGCCATTGCTGCATTTTTTAAAAAAAATATATATATATATTTTATTGATTTTTTACAGAGAGAATGGGAGAGGGATAAAGAGTTAGAAACATCGATGAGAGAAAAGCATTGATCAGCTGCCTCCTGCACACTCCCTACTGGGGATGTGCCCACAACCAAGGTACATGTCCTTGACCGGAATCGAACCTGGGACCCTTGAGTCTGCAGGCCGACGCTTTATCCACTGAGCCAAACCGGCCAGGGCTATTTCTGCATTTTTAACTGGCATCCAAGATGGTTGTAACATAGGTGATACTGGATATGTACCTTGAGAAACGCCTTTCCAGGAGACAGTGAGACAGCAAGGCTTTGGAATCAGACTTACGTTAGGGTCCTGGCTTTTACCACTTACTGGTTGTGTGGCCATGAGCTAGTTGGTTACTTCCAGGCTTGTTTTCCCGTCAGTGCTGGAGATACAATAAAAACCTCTCTCTCAGAATTATTCCAGGGTGTATAGGAGATATACTCCATTAAATTCCTGGCATACAGAAGGAGCTCAGTAAACGTCAGTTGTCTTTTTGACACTTGAAAAACCCAGAACACCGCTGTAAACCTAAAAGCCGGGGGAAAAGAAGAAGGAAATAGCTATCATCAACCTCATGCGTTTTGTTTTGTAAGAAATCAGAGCCACCTGCTTTTTACCTTGAGCCTACTGAATTAGAATTGTGTAAAATTAAGTTACTGATTTAATAGATTTCATTATCTAGGCTTCTCCTGGCAGCCTTTAGTTCTATAGACATTAAATGCGAACAGCACGATATAGGCAAGGTGAAAGTGTGAAATAGAAGCTGAGGGAAATTTAATAGAGGGACAGACACCTAAAGAGTCCTGAGGGCATCGATGTGTTGTAACAATATAAAAACTAACATTCACGTTAATACTGCTAGATCATCAAGGAAATGTTAAATTATGTTTAAAAGAATAATTTAAGAAGTGGGGAGATACATATTTCAGAAAGATTTCCATTACAATTACTAACATTTTAGAGCTTGGGCACTAAAGGAATAACCCTCTGCTATTTGGGAAGTTCACTGAAATGAAATATTTTATGCATCTTTTAAAGTCTGGGTAGATGAACTTATATGACCGTATTTCTCTTGTGATTGACAGGTTACTATTTTTAACAATCTGCCTCGAGTCAACAGGTGACCTTGAAACGATCCCTGCACGGGGGAACTAACCTATTTATAAATTATTATGAATTGCCATCGAATGCTAAGGTTTCTCCTTTGTCTCTGTCTCAAAGAGAGGCTGAGTTGAAGGGAGAAGACCAGGGTCTTATCATAGCCATATTTTGTTCATTTCATGTCTTGAGCTTCCTAGCTCACACTGGCTAATTGGAAATATGGCGCATTTATGGTTATGGATTTGCAAAAGCTATTGAGAAAGAGTAATAAATGTCCCTCCATTTTCTTCAGTCTTTCTGGTACTATACTCCTACCCCCACTTGGGTGTTTATATGATTATCCTCTAATACTCAAAAATCAACTGAATAGGTCTAGGTATAAGTTGCTTCTGACTACTTTCATGTCTTGTAGTGAAAGTTTAATCCATTTGCAGTCTAGTGGATCATTAATGTTTCTTGAGCACTTAAATTTGTATTGAGTGAGTGTGCGTGTGTGTTTCAATGAGAAGGCAGAAAAGGTCTGGTAAGGTGTTACTAGCTTCTGTCTCATTTTACCTATAATGCTACCTCACTTGTTTTAAGTGTTCAGTATAAATTTGTTGAATGAGTGGATGAATGACTTAGTCTTCTTTGAGAATATTAGAAGAACCAACTGTGCTTAACCATTCATTATTATTGTTGTTATTGTTCCCCAGTATTATTGTTCTAGCTAGGTATTTTGCAAAATATGTCCTGGGAGTACCATTCCATAAAATGTTCTGTGAAAAAGGGTTCCGTGGACAAGTAATTTTGGGAAATGCTGCATTCTAAATCTTTCTCCTAGAAAGTCAATTAATATGTGAATATATTAAGGACCTCAAGAATGCCTGCACTAACAAAACCTGTTTAAGTTTATTTAATTCAGAATTTCCCAAACTTACTTGATCATAGAAACCTATTCATATCCCACAAAGCATATTTTGGTAAATGCTGTGTTAATTTTTAGAATTTTTCTGAGTTCATTGTACACTGTTTCCACAAAGCAAACTTCAAATTTTTGAATCTGAATTGTTTATTCAGTCAACCAAAGAGATGTAAATTATGAATAAATATGATTAGAATGTCCAGATTTAAGTCAGGGATTGCTAACTCAGATGATTTTTCCATTGGATGTTTTGAACAAGATGCAATCCCAATAACCTTTTAAAAATGTATGTTACTCAGGCATTAAATTAGTATATTTAAGAAAAGAACATATTATTTGATACATTGAGCTGAGAGAGCCCATCACCCCACGATATGGAAGCATTTTTATATTTGCCCTGAGCTCAGTAAGGAAGACAGCTGTCCTTATTATTTAAACTAGGAAATAATCTAGGAAATAAACCTATAGCTGCACAGCTTTTCTATGACAATGACATAACTGGGTGAAATAGGAAAGCTAATTTTATTAGATCAGAGTGTCAAATCCATTGTTGTATTCCTGCTTTATTTTTCTTTAATATCTGACTGAAGCTCAACTCATCTTTTCTTTTGACACTTCATCATATGAGATTCAAATGTGCTTTATTAGTTTAATTGTTCACTGACTGGTTAAGAAACCTACTTTCTTTGGTTTGGTTTTAGTAACTAATGGTTCTCTACTTGCTTTACCACTCCTCTCCATCCAAATACTTTGTTTTCCCCTCACATCTTTTAATAATTAATTTTGTTTTGTTCTGCTTTGTTTCTTAAATTTAGAGTTTAATTCATGTGAATTTAGAAATTTTTTAAAAGAAAATTTGCATTTTAGAGGCTTTAGGGGGATGGTGAGGGAGGATGGTGATGAGAAGAGATAGTGGTAAATAAAGCCCAGCAATCTTCATCTAGTCAGGTTCCCCACTGGCTTACCAAGTCTGAAAGAACCACGGGTTTGTGGAGGAAAGTCAAGAGTTCCAGTTCTTGAAATTTTTGTACATAAAAGTATCCTATTTCCATAGATGCTTCTAAAGAAGACCACTATCTTCAGACCTCTTCCTCCAGTTCACTAATATATCCTTTTTAAACCCAACCATCCCAAATACTTATGTGCTTTTAGAATTAAAAGTGATATCTGGAAACATTATTTAAGCATTATAAGCAATATTACCAAAAATGACTTTCAGAATTGACAAGGAAAATCTAAATAAAAGATAATTGGCCATTTGTACCCAACTGTAATAAATGAAATTTTGACTCTCATTTTTATCTTCCACAGACAAACAGCAGAAAGGTGAATTTGCAATTGATGGCTACCACGTCAGAATGAATAACACTCTTAGGAAGGATGCAAAGAAAGATTGCTGCTTTGAAATCTCTGCTCCTGATAAACGTGTCTATCAGGTTGGAGTTTTTATGTTGTTTTAAAATTAAGTTGATAAAATGTTCTGATTTCATTTATAAAGACATTAACATTTTGTTGAAACAACTCTCCCTGACATGTTAATAATAAAAAAATATTGGTTTTTATACATTGAACATTCATAGAAGAGGTAATACATTTTAAAAAATTCAGATTAGTTTCAAGTGATATCTTCTTGAAAGAGAACAAGCGAATATGTAATTTATCAGTTACCTCACATGTTGCATTTTATGTCTCTTTTAATAGAATTGTGTGATTTCTTAAAAGAATTGCATAGCAGAAAGAGTAAAATTATCAAAAGAAAACTATCAGAGTGTTAATGCAGATTGCATGGCTTGGGGTTGTGGGAGAAAATGAAGGTAAGGGCACGAATGAGCTCTGCAATTCAGGAGCTATCAGTGAGCATCAATATGGAATGTATGTTTAATAAGTTTTAAATATCTGAGATTGCAGTTGAAAGCCAGTTAATTAAGTTGTCAGATAGTGTGTTGGAATCTGACAAGAACATTTTTAAGAAAACTGTACCCAGCAGTCTAAAGAAATTCATGGGTGTCTTCTAATTGTCAAGGGCAAATTTTGTTCATCAGTTCTGTCTTTGACATTGATGAAGAGAAGCAGCTTTTTTTCCAGCACAGCTGCCAGCTGCTGATCAGAGTTTCAAATCCATCATCCTCTGCTTCAATTACGTAAATTTGTCAAAATTAACTGTACATTATAAGAAGCATCCTTGCAAGAAAAGTAGTACTAGACATGAAAAGAATTACTAATGGTCTGCAAGAAATGATAAGAATGGGACATACTTTCTTTTCTACTGTGGTGATTTTTCTTGTTATTGTTTGTTTTTTATTAGTTCACAGCAACTTCTCCCAAAGATGCCGAAGAATGGGTACAGCAGCTGAAATTTGTATTACAAGGTAAGAGCAATCAATTGAACAAGTTATTGCAGCCTTTAAATACTGAATAACTGAAGGATTTGGATTTTCGTATGTCAAAAGCTTATTGAATTTCTGTGAGAATGACCAAGGGAACATGACTGGTATTAATAACAGACCATTGACCGCAGATTTAGAAAAGTATTCTGTAAATTCCAATTGGCAATTTGAAATTCCCATGTTTATGCACCAATCAGTTTTTTAAAATGTTTTAAGTTAAGGATAAAGCATATAGTGATATTGTGATTTTGTAGGGCTACATTCATTTAGAAAATAGGGTTTTGAAAAATCTCTTTTGCATTTTTTACAAGTCATAAACAAGTAAGAATTAATGAGTTTGATGGCATTATACATTCAAGATGTTTGCTTCCCAAAACGTGTGTTGTAGATATGGGATCTGATATTATTCCTGAGGAGGATGAAGAAGGAGGAGAATTATATGATGATGTTGATCATCCTCTACCAACCAGCAGTTCACCAGCTAGCAGTCAACCAATTGATGATGAAATTTATGAAGAACTTCCAGGTATTTATTGTCTGGTTATTCATTTAGGATTTGGGGACTTTTATTTACTTTTAATGTCATCAAGTTGACAACTTAAGTAGAAAATGATGAGCTATTAAGAACAAGGACAAAAAGAATCTTTAAAATTCTATTTTACAAAAAGGGTTCTGCTTGAGGTATTTCAAGTGAGTGGATGTACACTTATGAAAAGTGAACGGAATGTTAAAGTGAAGCAGATACAGTCCTAATCTCACGGGACTTTTGGCTCATTAGCATTGTTTATGCTACATAATTTTTTAATTAAAAAATTGACTTGCTTTACAGTTTTTTCCACGAACTCACACATCATTTTTTATTTATACATCTTGGAACTTCCATTAACCAGAAGTTCTATGCACACCCCATATGTCAACAACTTCTGCCTCACGTATTCCACCTCGCTCTAGTGTTTGGCATTGTCTTAGAGGAATATTGTTGAACTATAAACAAAGGCCCTTTGAAGATTGGATTTTTCTTATTTCATATTTCATCGATATGAATGTTTTCTTATTCTACGTTTTTAAGCATGCTTTAGTGTTTGTATGCCTTGGTATCTGTTACATAACAAAATTAATTGTCTATCACTTATAGTTTTAAGGGTCAACCTAAAATAGAAAGATAGGCATGTGGAACCTAGGATACTTAGAATGTGAAAACATTCATGGAATTATTGCATTATTCTAGATGAAATGAGCCCCTTTTCTGGCCATTAAAAATCTGCAGAGAATAAAAAGGATTATAAGCAGTATAATCCTTTAACATCATCTAGAGAGGCTATTTTTCTCTGAATAGAACAATTTAATGACATAGTGTAAACCTTAAAATTGATTTCAAAAATACTTAAAATGTTCCAAATTAATGTACAAATGTCATTTTCATTGAAGTCAGTAGAGCATAGTAACTAGCACATGGACTTTAGAATCAGAAAGAACTTTAAATTCTGGCTGTACCATCTAGCCCAGTGACTTTAAAAGTCAATTTCTTCACTTATAAATGGGAAGAATATCATGGTGGGGGCAGGGGGGAGGGAGCTAATGTAACTAAAGCTCTCAGCACCATGCTTGAATCATAGAAAGTCCACACTAAATTGTACATCACTATTATTTTCATTATTGTATCTGGTAAATTCTTACCAATGCTTATATGAGGTTAAAGAATAATTTTCTGAACAAGTAAGAATTAGTGATTTTTAAAAATATATTTTTATTTATTTCAGAGAGGAAGGGAAAGGGAGAGAGAGATAGAAACATCAGTGATGAGAGAGAATCATTGATCAGCTGCCTCCTGCACACCCCACACTGGGGATCGAGCCCACAACCCAGGCATGTGCTCTGACTGGGAATCGAACCGTGACCTCCTGGTTCATAGGTCAACGCTCAACCACTGAGCCATGCAAGTCGGGCAAGAATTAGTGATTTTAATGGTATTATACATTCAAGATATTATAAAAACTACTCAAAATATATGTCTGCATATTGTCTTTCACTACCCTAGAAGAAGACGATTCGTATAAAAGCATACTTTTGTGGGGAATAGTAATCTGTATACTTTTGTTAATTTTAATGAGCTATGTGTTTATAGCTCCACCTTTCTGATTTATCATAAGGAAATGACATCTGCCATAGCATTAGTCATCCTCAAATAGGGAAGAATATTCTCTGCTTGCTTTTATCACACCATATCATCAATACAATTATTTTAGTTTAAAAATGTTCTTAAGAGCTTGTGAGAATGTATACTGATGTCAAATGGAAGAGTATACTCTCTTTAAATATATTATTGTCATGTGCATTTCACTCCTTTAAAACCCTGCAATGAATGAGTCACATTACAGTTGTTGATTAGCTGTTAATTAAGTTGTGTTTCTTCAACTTGATCATTCTCTCCTCACGCTCCCAAATAAAATATTGGTAAAGAATAAAGATCAAATATTCATAGTCATTTTTGTAAGAAAGGCCCAGTGAAAATCTCCTAGATGTAGCTTAAAATCTCAAAAATATGAAACATCTTTTATTTCCTCTCACTACAGATGTTCTTCTTTTCCCCTTTTTTTTTTGGCCTGGAGCCATATGATTGTTGGAAAAAACTGGTTACTCTTTAGTCTTATTTCTTGCTGAGGTACTGGAAGAAACCTAAGCTGCTCTGGGATTCCGTGGCCCCTGCCTGGGACCCCAGTTGCTGTACAAAGTGATTGAGCTTGTAGGGCCTGCAACTGTGCCCCCCAGAGGGAAGCTGGTGCAGGCAGCTGAGGAATGTCTAGTCTTCTTTCTTCCCCAGTGGAACCGAGGCCCGCGTCAGCATCTGCACGGTTCAAGTTTGTCAAGTTTCAGCCAGTTGCTACAGAAGGGGGTTTTCTTAGTAAAAGCCCTAAAGTTGTCTCTTAGAGTTAGAGCTTTTGTTTAATAATTAAATAATTACACATCTAAATTTAATTTAATAATTAAACATCTAAACCTAGAAAGGTAACTTTTTTCCTTTAAAAAGAAAAAAATCCTGCCTCCAGGATAAAAATTAAGCTAATTGCTTTCATTTAGGTGAGATAGGAATATAATTCTGAGAGGAAGTGAAAACAGTAGAAAAGCAGTGAACGTATTTACAAACTGTTGGTGTTTTTCCAGTTCTGTACAAAGAACTGCATTTCTCAGAAATCTGACTGGTTAAATTCCCAGAATTAATAAATATGACCATTTCAACACAACTTTCTGTCAATTTCGTATAGTTGAAAACTAATCCCCTTCGTTGAAAGATAAAGCCTATAGTATGTTTGAAGAAAAATCTAAGCATTCAATATATATTACTTTAAATCACAGAGTTCTACTGAGAAAGTACAGCTCTTATTCTAATAAATGTATTTTAATGTAAAATAAACCTGCAGAGTTTAAGTCTCAAGAGTAAGAAGAAGAAAACACTGTTTAAAAAATTGTATTGCAAAATATCCCTTGAAAAATGTTTATAATCTATGGGAGTATAAGTAGTTTCATTGTAATTGTTTTTCAGTTAGAATATTCTAACTTTATTACAGCAGCTTCTCTTTAATTTCTTGTTCATTAATTTTTAACTAACTTCATAAAAGAATAAGAATAAATTTTTAAGATTTCTTTGCATTTAGGGGATTTTACATATGTACAGAAGAGTTGAGAGTGCGAGATTTCTGGGGAATATTAAAAGTATGTACCTTTTCTTCAAATACCCTACTGTTTTGATACCTTTTATGTCTTAGGACCTATTAGCACAGGCCAAGTCAGGTTTGCTTACATTGTGATATAACTCCAGCATGTTTGTGTTTGCAGAGCTAATGTATTGATCAAAGGGCATTAAACTGTTCCATAACACAGTAATGAGTTCATTTGGCTTAGCACGAATTTCAGAAGTAATTGCTCATTTTTTTCCATTAGAAATGTGGAGGAGCATTTTTATTTGATTTTTGAATCATGAAAAGAGAAAACAGTACGTGGGAAATTGCCGCAGAAATTAACCCAACTTGATCATCTTTTCTAGTTACCATGTCACTTGCTTTTTTATTTTTTTATTTTTTATGTCAGGAAATTATGCAGAAGCAACAGAAACAAAAAAGATTTTTCTAGATATAGACTGAATAGAATTATCCCAGTAACAATAATGGAAACCACTCATTAGTCTATTAATCTGTAGCTTTCAGGGGAATTGCATTTGAAATCCTTCTGGCAAGTGGACTAGCGGGAAGGTGGCAACATTAAGCAGGAAGACAAATTTCCAGTTCCATTAACCTGTTTTTTAAAAGCGTTAATTCATTCCTTTTTAAAAATTTTAATGACAGATTGAACTATTCTGAGCCAGAAAAGGATGTTTTTCTCATTTGATCATTCAATTTCATTTTAAATTTATTCAGTCCAACTATCTGTATTGAAAATGAAATATGAAGCAAAAGGCAGCTGTTAATTTTTTTTTTTTGCAGTAAAACTCGTATATATACATAAAAAAAGAATAGTTTGGGTATTTAAATTTGTAGTACTCTCCAGCAAGTGGACACAAATGCTAACATCATCAATAAGTAGTTAAAACCCCTAAAATGAATTCCAGCTCTATTTTCTTGCTGAAAGATGATCAGTCATATTACCAAGTTAATATATGCCTCTGGTATTAACATCATTATAAGTGATGGTATGTTCTGGTTTCACCAAAGAATTTTTTTCATTCCTTCTTTAGAATTCAATGGGAAGATCCCAGTTGACTTTCATGGAACCACATATATTCATCATTTTAATATGTTAATTCAGGCAGTCTGCTGGCATTCTTTTTTCTAAACTATGGTACTGAATGATAAAGTTATAATATATGGTGTGATTAATTTTTTTTCACAAGTAATTAACTAGATGAGAGTCCATTTTTTGGATGGTTTTAGCTCTGAACTCTGCTGGGAGGGTTATCTGAAGTTATAGAATATAAGGAAAACGTTCATAAATTAGGGTCACTGCACACATCTAATGGTTTATATTTTTATCTTTGTTGAGTATAATGTGGTTTTAGTGTTATTATAGAGTTGCCGATTTCATCTAATTTATCTAGTTAAGAGGATGTACTTTTCAGTACATATAGAAGACTCATGGAAACTGATGGTATAAAAGTTCACAATTGAAATCTCAACACATTTTAATGAATCTGTATCAAACAGACTATGTTCTTTAACTACAATGAAATTTAATTAGAAATTAACACTGAAAAGATAGTTAGAATTACCCAAGCCCCACCCCCTCCCCTATTTTGGATGCTGAAAAATAATCTTCTAAAGAGCTCTGGAGTTTAAAGAGGAGCTCACAGTGGAAATGACAATGTGTGCAGTTCTGAGAGACAATGAAAACAGTGCAGATAAAAACTGGTGGCCCTGTGCTTTACCCATAGTTCCAGGGAAATGGGGATGAATAAGACATATGAGAATTATCCTTAAAGAACAGGAGATGAGGGAACAACCAGAAAAAAAGACTATGAAATAAATGTGTTTAAAATGATTAAAGAGAACAAAAGAAGGAATAGAAACTTCAACAAGAGAAAAGGACTCTATGAAAAAAGATCAGATTTTTCTTTTTAAAGAACCAAGTTGAATCACTAGACATTATTGACTGTTTGAATTATTTAGCCACCAAATTCTAAATTTTGCGACTCACATATTTATGTTTACATTGCTTAGGGTACCCATTAGAATCATATTAAAAATTCTGAACCAAAAGGTAACCAAATGTCTACCACTCTAATCAGACTAAAATGCTAACATTTATAAAGCAAGAAGAACAATTACACTAATAGGGCAGGCTATTAAGATTTTTCTATGAACCTTAGATGAAGAATCCTAAAATGGTGCCACAGGTCAGTTATTCACACTGTAGGTTTTGTATCTGTACCTAATTGAGTCCTTTATCTGTGAGCCCCAGACCTCTCAACAATTAGTTTCAAGGCATTGCTTCCGATCACCTCTGTATCAGACTTTGTAACTGGAGTCTTCATTCCGCAGATATGATTTGCATCCCATGTAGAATATAAGCAGATCAGAGCTTGCCTTTGTTTTCAATTCCTTCATGCTTTCAGAAGACAGAATATGATAAAGTTTGTAGTGGCTTCACAAAAATGTATTTGTTTTTTTTTTTTAGCTTCCAGAACACACACACACACACACACACACACACACACACACACTCACCCTCCACGAACACACTCAGACTGCAGCAGGAGAGCAGCAGGCTCCACTATTTTTGCAGATAGGTCTGCTGGGAATATCAACTTCCTAAGAGAACTCAGCTGCTTACTTTAAAGCCATGATTAATAAGAATGGACAAGTTCAACAAAATGTCAGTGATAAATATAAACGCTCTTCATATCTGGCCTCAGCAAGTGCTACAGTTGAATAAGTACAAAGCCTTCAATAAAGGGTGGGGGAAGCAGTCTAACTTAATTAAGCTTAAGTGAAATTTTACTTTGATTTTGTTTCAGATAAGACATTTTTTCTGTAGATTTGCTCCTCCTTATTGGAACCTCATTAGAACTCTTACAAATAACAACTCCTTCAGGCTTGCGGCCCATTGGCTGCGAGTTTGACATGCTTGCCGAGCCCCTTGTTCCTTATTACAGGAGGTGAGGAGGGGCAGAGCATTTTTCTCGGGGTGAACAAGGAGACTCGGATGCAGAGCTGCATTTGCGGGCTCTCTTTGGAACCAGGTCCCACTTCTCCTGCCCCCTTGTCTGGGCCTCTTCTCATAATCCTACAGCTCAGTTCTGTTTCTCTTTAGCATTAAATTCGTGGGAGGGCTTAGTTCGGCCCCTGTCTTCATGGTGTCTGTTCACCTGCTCACTCCCTCACCCCTGGCACTTCCGTTTTCCATCCTTATCCCTTAACTAAACAGCTTCCTCAAAGTCACCAGTCTTCCAGTCAGTGGTCTCTGTCCTCAAGTTCATCTCTGGAAATTTTATTTTCCTGGCCACCACTTTCTTTTTGAAACTGTCTCCTCCGTTGGCCTTTCCCATTTTGTTTTCTTGTTACAGTTAATATTTATAAATAAAGACCTTGGCACTGTTTTATTTATTTTAAAATTTATTTATTTCAGTTGCCTCCCATTCAAACCCTAACCAGGGAGGGGGAGGGAAAGGGGGAGAAAAGGAGAGAGAGAGAGAGAGAGAGAGAGAGAGAGAGAGAGAGAGAGAGAGAGAAACATTGATCAGTTGCCTCCCATACTCATGTCAACCAGGGATCAGTCCCGCAACCTGGGTCTGTGTCCTCACTGAGAATTGGACTCACAACATTTCGGTGTATGGGATAAGGCTCCAACCAACAGAGCCACCTGGCCAGGGCCCTTGGCACTGTTTTAGATTTCCTCTTTTCCTGATGCTTGCTGATGGTTTCAAATGGTTTTTCCTATTTATCCTTTATTTCTGTAATAGTGAAGCTTTTTGTTTCTACTCTGTCTTTTCTTCTCATCATTTGTTCTTATCATTACGCATTTAATTAATTGCTTCAACAAATGCTTGTTGAAGGTTTAGGCATAAAAAAGGCAGGCTTGATGGTCTCTATTAAGATAATGACAGATTATCTTATCTAAGTGCTACAAAGATAAGAGGATGGCATGAAAGGAGGAACTGTTTTATATTCCATGGTCAAGGATGAGGTGACATGTAAACTGAAACCTCTGAGATAAAACTAGCAAATGCAACAAACCACATGAAGCACCTTCTAGGCACAGGGGACCCCAAGTGCTGCAAAGGCCCTGAGGCCGGAAGGTGCTGAGGGTTTGGGAATCAGGAGGAGAAGCACAGGGAGCCATGCAGGCAGAGGTCAGAGAGAGCCTGGAGAGATGGGTGGGAGCCAGGCCAAGCAGGAACTCTGTAGGACAGAACTGACCTTTAACACAGTCTTGTGAGCATAAATGACAGTCGAGAGATGTGCGCTGAATTACTAAGGTGAGACTGGCATCTGTAATGACGTGGGGTTGCCCATGGGCAGCAAATGCCGCTTAATGGTCCTGGGTGACGACAAAATTGGACGTGGAGCGTTCTTTCTCTCCCCTCTCTCTGGGCAGCTTTACACCTTCAGGTATGGCTACGTGTGCATGCACGTGGTGAGAACAACGTAACAAAGTCAAACATCTTCACTGCATAGCCAGTTCAACAAAAGAACTTAAAAGATGATATAAAGGTAATGATAACAGTTGTGGTTGACACTCGGTGCCAGGTAGGTACTTTCCTAAGTATTACCTCATTTAATAAGCACACATATTTTATGGCTTAGGTACTGTTACTTCCTCTATTTTACAAGTAAGGAAACTAAGGCACACAAGGATCCAGTAACTTGTTTAGGGTCACAAGCTAGGACCTGGTGGAGGGGTTTGAACGCAGGCATTCTGACTCTAGAGTTCAAACTTTTAGCCAATAGCTGCCTCTTCAACAGAAATGTGGTAAGAATCACTTTGTCCTTAGCTATCAAGCAAGTGTTTACTGGCACACACGTACAAAACACACAAAAAGAATAGTACATCAACATTTTCATATCGGGCCTCTCCTCTGAGCTTTGGCCTCACATTTCAAGTGACTTTTGGCTATCATGGCACACTAGCACCTAAGATCGAATGTAGCATCCTCCTTACTAACACTGCTCTTCCTCCTTTCTGTGCTGTTCCTATTAACTGCATTAATCATCACGCATGTTTAAAAACGTAAAACAAGGGAGGGTGGGTGGGAAGAGATCAACCAGTGAACTTGTATGCATATATGCATAACCCGTGGACAGAGACAATAGATAGGGTGGTGAGGGTCTGGTGGAGGGGGTGGGGAGGGGATGGAAGGGAGTCGGCTGGAAGAGGTCAATAGGGGTGGGGGGAAGGAGGACCTATGTAATAAAGATTTTCAAAAATAAAAATAAAATAAAGAAAAGAGTAAAACAAAACTCAAAACTATCCTTGATTCCCACCCCAGTCCAATCAGTTGCCTGTTGCTGCTGATTCTGCCTCTAACGCACCATCCATGCTACCTTCTGTAGCACCATTAATTTGAAAAGGAATCACAACAACAATGGGACGTTTTTATGTTGTTATCTACTGTTCTGTAAATCTTATATTAATATTTTACTTTTCATGTGATTATTCAGCAAACAAGCAAATGGATGGGTCTTTATAACGTATCCTTATCTTATTTACAGGGACCAAACCTTGTATGTCTTGGCATCCCCTAGAGAACTTAGACGAGTGCCTTCCTCATGAGAAGTTAATAAGTAATAAGTAGTCTGTAGTTAGAGGGGCCTGTAAGTTAAATTAGGAGAAATTCTTTCTTTATGATAATTCGTTTCCAAATAGCACCAATTACTGCAGAATCCCAAAAGAATGGGATACTGCCCCACCAGCATGGTTCGGTGGTTGAGCACTGACCTATGAACCAGGTCACAGTTTGATTCCCAGTCAGGGCACATGCTCAGGTTGTGGGCTCCATCCCCAGTGTGGGTGTGCAGGAGGCAGCTGATCACTGATTCTCTCTCATCATTGATGTTTCTATCTCTCTCTCCTTCTCCCTTCCTCTCTGAAATCAATAAAAATATATTTTAAAAAGTAAATAAATAAAAGAATGAGGTACTAAACAGTATACTATTGGAGGTACATTGAAGTATGGCTGGTCTCCCAAAACCTTGTTAAAATCTAACGTTACTATTCCAGTCAGCATAGTCTCAAATAAATAAACTACATTGAGCGATGAAAAGCTCTAACACCATCAATCTTTTGTACCATTAAGGATAGATCATCTGTAAACAGCAGGCCGACTGGAGGTACCAGTTCCCTATGGTAGGTTAGTCATCTCAAGCAAGACATTTTCCAGGAAATGGCATTCTCCTGTACTTCCACTCATTTATAAAAGACCACAGGTAATGTAGGTCTAAAGAGCACAGGATCATAACTATGATTTTTAAAAGCTGACATGTGCAAGGACAAAAGTCAGAGCACCTAATCCTATATAATAAAAGGCTGATATGCAAATCAACCGAACGGTGGAACGACCGGTTGCTATGACGTGCACTGACCACCAGGAGGCAGACTCTCAATGCAGGAGCTGCCCCCTAGTGGTCAGTGTGCTCAGCTAGAAGCTGGGCTCATGGCTGATGAGTGTAGCAAGCGCGGTGGCAGTGGTGGGAGCCTCTCCCGCCTCCACGGCAGTGGTAAGGATGGACTGCCAGCTTAGGCCCGCTCCCCTTGGGAGCTGTCAGACATCCCCTGAGGGCTCCCGGACTGTGAGAGGGCACAGGCCGGGCTGAGGAACCCCTCTCCCCACTCCCCCGCAGTGCACGAGAGGAACCCCTCCTCCCCAGTGTATCTCTGCTTTAGTTGTAAATATAAGAAATAATGAGCTTTATGTTTAAAAATAAACTCAGATATGGAAGGTTGCATAAGCAGCTTTAAGAGTAGCAAAACAGAGTTTAAGAATCAATGATTAGATTGATACGGGGTGTGGGGGTGTTAAAAATTACCCTTCAAGCCACTACTTTGATTCAGTGGGCACGGAGGAGTCACTGAGGGTTGAGAAAACGGGAAGGTTGCGGTCAGTATTCAGCTCGCTCACTCCTGGTGCCAGTCGTGGCTTACATTAAGCCCTTTATTTCCCTTCTCCACTCCACACCCTTCCTTCACGAGGCAGGCTCCTCTTCTCAGCGCTCTGTTTACATGTCCTGCTCCTGATCTCACATCCCTCATCTCCCTTCCCTGCTCAGCCCATGTTTCCTCTCAGAAATTACCTTACATCTCGGTTCCTCCTGGATGCCTCGCTTGATTATGTGGGTCAAGGTAAAGGTCATTTACACCCATAATAAAATATATCTCCCTATATTGCCTAAGACATAACTAAGAGACAGTAACCTCCAAGTATGTAAATATACATGTGTAGACACTTTAAAATATGTGAGTTTTGAGCCTGGTTGCTTATTAATATTTTCTAAGAGTCCAGCATTCATTGAGAGGTATTCTGAAGAGATCATCTAATGTTCTAATAAATGCACTGAAAAGGAAGGATGAAGGACATGAAGTGAGAAAAGAAAAAAGAAAAGCCCCACATTATATAAGTGATTCAATGCTTCATTTTTCATACAAGTTATTATCAATTACTCATGTTAGGCACTGTGCTAGGCACAGGGGAATGCAGTGTGGACCAATATAACTCAGAGTTTGTTAAATAGAAGTGAAAAATATAACAAATACCTAAAAAGAAATAGTTTTGAAAAAGTTATCAGAGACTGATGAGAAACAAGGGTCAAAGCCAAGTCTATGCCAACAGATGAAATTTCTGAAAAGACCTGTTCATTCAATGCTGCTCATATCCCACGAGCAAAATGTGGCTCAGAACAGCACCTGAAGTCCATTCTGAAGATGAAAGTAAAAATGATTAAGATTGGGGAGTTCATTAAAGGAAGACCCTTAAAAAAGTGTTTATATCTACCAAGCTAGAGGCTTAGATGATAGCATATTCATGTCCTAGGGCAGTGGTCGGCAAACTGCGGCTCGCGAGCCACATGCGGCTCTTTGGCCCCTTGAGTTTTTAGCAAAGGCCAGCTTAGGAGTACCCTAATGAAGTTAATAACAATGTGCCTCCCTATACAGTTTAAGTTTAAAAAATTTGGCTCTCAAAAGAAATTTCAATCATTGTACTGTTGATATTTGGCTCTGTTGACTAATGAGTTTGCCGACCCACTGTCCTAGGGAAAGAGGGGAATTTATATTCATGGAAAGATTTCAGAGTTAACCAGAAAGGGGACGACTTTTAAAAATAATTGCCGAGTCCCCTGAATATTTAAACCCTTTTTTTCCCCCCCAACAACAACAACAACAACAAAGACCTTCCAGGGGAAGTGGCAGAAGAAACCCCATTGTTTGACACGTTACAAACCAGATGGTCCAAAGCCCCAGACGATTGCACGCGGGGGATCCATCCTTCACTGGGTGAAAGCAAAGGGACCAGACGAGCGAGCGCAGTTTGTGTTTTGAATCTCCGGCTTAGCAATGCTATAAAAATAAAGATGCGCATTTCCTTGGACTTTTCCCGAAGTTCCTAGCTCTCCTCTGTGCTCGTACAGCATTCTGGGTTGACTTCTGTTGAGCTGGCCACACGGGAATTGCCTGTTTACTTGGGCGTCTCTTCTGCTAGCACCAAGCTCCGCGCTTATCAGGTTTTCCCCGGCCCCTGTGGGAGCGCTGTGTGCCCTGGGTTCTGGGAAGGCTCCTGCACAACGGTTTTGCACTGGCTTCTGCCAGAGCCCCAGGCGTTTCACAGCTTTCCTGTTAAATTCCTTGGCTTGGGAATACCACACTGGAAGACAGTATACATTTGGATCTCACGTTGTTCAGGCTGGGGGTTTTGATTTCTCACAGGAAACCCTTTCCCTCCCCCTCTGACCACCACGTTACAGAGCCCTGGAGAGACGCAGAGCTTTCTTGTGACTTCCATGGGCTGGTGGGGGTCTTACGTCCAGCTCTCTGCTTCTCATTGGCCGAGGCCTTATCTTCTGGACCCGTGAAGAGGTTAAAACTCCAGCCTCCACCCCACCCTGCAGATGGTCTCAGTATTCCCCTTTAAGTCAGGGGGGAGACATTTCTGTTTCAGCTTGGTTGACCATATGGCTGGAGGTTGAATTTCTCATCATAAGTAATCAATTATTGCAAAAACACTACAATACTTAGCATAACTATACGTGCTTGATTTATCAACTTTTGTTCAAGTAAAACAAAAATTTGCATATGTACTATAGGCAAGGCTCTTTGCTAGGTGTCTAAAATCCCCTGTCTCTGGAGTACCGATTGGCTTTATACTCTTAATATTAATTACTTCTTGACAAGAAGAGAGTTTTGTTGAACTTATGAAGGAAGAGATCTTAAATGGATGTTGAATTTATTAAGCAAATGGTCCTAAATGGCTGCTTATTACTATCTAGGGGGCGGGGGGGAATGACATTTGTATATACAAAGAATTACTCAAAAGTCATATCAAGGTAGAGATCCATCCAGATCCAAATGTGCATCTTGGCTTTATAAGCCAAGAATAAAACATATTTGCATTTGAGGTCATGTCAAATGAGGTTAATGTGGTTACCTGAGAACATATCTTAAAAATAGGGTTGGCATTCCAATCAAATGAAGTCCATCTAATTTACATAATGTATTTTCTTTTCTATGCCAATCAGTCATTTTCTCTCCCAGAAAGTCAGACCGGTTTTTGCACTATTAATTTGTGAAACTTACATGACATAAACAGTATGTGACAGAAGTTGTTTGTTATTAAGAGAGAATATCATCTCCAAGAAACTTGTCATCTGGAAACAGGAAAAATCGCACCACGTAATTTTATTTGTATCATGGCTTTTTCACTGTTGACAGCCGATTTCATATTAAATATTAACAGTGTTTTGTTTATGCTTGAATGTGCTACAGTAGGATGTAGATTTTACTCAGAACCTCCTGGTTAGAAAGTGTAGCATTCCAGTTAAATGATACACTTGTGGGCTAGTTATGAAGAGCATAGACATTATGTATCTAAAAAAAAAAAATTAGACTACCACCTTGGTGTCAAAACGTTGAAGTTTCACATTACCCTTGAATCTTATAAAGTTACTGGTTTTGGAGG
Source organism: Eptesicus fuscus (assembly GCF_027574615.1). NCBI lineage: Eukaryota > Metazoa > Chordata > Mammalia > Chiroptera > Vespertilionidae > Eptesicus > Eptesicus fuscus. The sequence goes on from NC_072486.1 coordinate 11,116,234, forward strand.
TCAAACGTGGTAATATGTTGGGAATTTTATTTGCTTCAAAGTAATAGAAACAGTTGTTAGCAACAGTATGGCTTTTCAGGAAATCATGGATATTAACATAAGTTGAATGATGATCATGAATGAGCTACGGAAATAGTTAAATCTGTTGCTGAAGAGAATTGTTGGACTTTTAATGTAGAAACCAAATTAGAGTATATTTTTCATGTTCAAGAACATTGTTTTATTTGTCTTTCTTGCAGTGGTATATCAAGTCTTATTCGTAAATTTTTACGTAGTTTTGTTGACAACTGAATAGTGCTGAATCTTTGGGCTTGTGAAGTATGTCTATGATTTGTTTTGTTTTGATCTGACTTTTCAATATATGAAAATACCCAGGAGACGGGCTCCTGCTGAAGTTTTGGTCACTGTGTCGTCAGCGCTGTGAGTGCATATTGTCAGTTGTTTAAACATTGTTGAATCCACTGTGGGCCGACAAGAAGCATCTGGGAGCCAGACTTTCCTGTGGACACATGCCAAGTAGCGTATTACATTTCCTCACGAATGTGAACTATATTGAGATGATTTTTCTTCTTGAGTTATTTTAATCCAGAAATTATTTTCCAAAGCTAAGTGAGGATCATATGATAAAATGGTTTATAACTACCTGAATTCTGTAATATCGGGTTGAGAATTACTTTTATTTAGCTAGAGTAGGTGAAAATGGTCATGAATTAAATAAACTACATTCAGATAATTAACATTATTCTCCTAGACTGTTCAAGAAAGTTCTTATGTCATTCTTATATTCTCTTTAAATCAATGATTTACTTACTCTAAGGAGGGACAATAAACACTGAATGACCCTTTAATTAAGTGCTATAGTTGGGTGTGCCATTAAATATACACATGTGATTGCATTATTTAATTAGGTGGAAATAAACCCTAAATTGCATTTTGATATATGCAATTATAGCATAACATTTATGTTAACTAAAAATGCCGGGGAAAGTTTATAAAATGCCATATTTAACTTAAAACCGTCTGAACAGTTGTGGGTTGGGGATGAGAAGACAAGGACACTTTGTCCTACTGGAAAGTAGGCCAGGGGTCAGTCCTGGAGCCCTGCCTCTGCCTAGATTCACGGACCCTGGGGTGGCCGGGTTTTGTCTTTCCAGCTCAAATCCGATGACTCCATCTGCTACCCTGGGACACTGTGGGTTAGACCTTGCAGAAGTAAGATCTGGCTTACCCACCACATACACTGAAAACCCCCTGGCTCTTGTTCACAAGAGCAGACATTTTGTTTATGTTGGCTTTCTTTCTAGATTCCAAGTGAGAGACACTTTGCAAATGAGAGTTCAGCCTATCCCTGTAGGGGGCCAAAACTGAGCAAGGGTGTTGTTTTTTAAGCTCAAATTTTTATTCTTATGTACTTTGAAGAACATCAAATGCTGTTTTGCAGGAATGAACATCAAGACCTCCATCAATGGATGCCTGGTCCCCTTTCTCCCCGCTTTAGATCTTACCTTGCTTCTCTCCAGCAACTCCTTTCTGCAGAGATACCCTAGTTCTACAAGATCTTTCACTTTCTGTACCATATTTTCATCTCTCATTGTCTATAACTATAGCATATGTTATCATACATTTGTCTGCATGTCAAAAAAACCACCTCTTACTTTAGAATTGAAAATGCCTTAAAATCATAATTCTGCAAGTCTTGGCACTGGCCCTCGTAGGTACATGGAAATTTGTATTTTGAGAGTGCCATTCTTTTGTAGCGAATCAAGTGTTTTAATTTGCTGCATTCTCCATGTCTTGCTGCAGTCAGATCTGTGAGGGACTCTGGCTGTCTTCTTCAGGATTCATCCATCTCCTGGGGCTCCCGGCTGGGACAGAAGCTGCGCTCAGCTCTGCCGGCTTCAGGGCGTGGCCTTCCTGTTTTCTCCTCAAGCTCCGTCTCCGAGAGGGAGGTGCGGGGAGATGATTTTTCCATTTGCAAGCTGCCTTCCAACTGAAAGAAAAATGGAGGGGGCAGATGGCAAGCTTTTCACTTTCCGTGGCCATTACATGCACGACTCTTCTGCGTTGGTGCAGTGCACTCTGTTTTTCAAGGAGCTATTTTTTTAAGACTGTCGCAGTTAGCCAAGTTATTTTGTCATTGAAGATTGTTGAAAATAAGAATATATGTCAGTGTGACATCATGAGTACTAGCTTTCACATTAGTTGCGTGGATGGCAGTCTGTGCAAGTGCTGTTTAATGAATGAACAAATACAGGGACAAGCGATCGATGCAAGGCTCCCACCGTGCTTCAGACCTGGGCTCTGGAGGCAGACTGCCTGGGTTCAAGTCCTGACACTACTTCTTACAGCTGTGTTATGCTGAGCAAGTTCCTCAAGTATTTCTGTGCCTCCGTTTCTCCATCTGTAAAATGGGAACAACAGGAATGCCTTCCTCATAGGGTTTTGAGGGTTGGATGAGATTTGTGTGCAGCGTGGCAAGCATGGTGCTTAGTACAGAGTAAATCTTCAGATTGTTATTATAATCCCTGTTATCATACATCTTCAATGCACAGGGCATTGTATAGGCTACTTCACCTCATTTTATCCTCACAATAGCTCTCTAAAGTAGATTTGGTATTTCTGATTTCCAGATTGGAAATTGAGGTGCGGAGAGTTTACTCAGCTTGTCTGTGTTTGTCTGTACAGGTAGTCAAGGAGGGCTCTGAACTTCTGGAGCACGAGTTTTATTTGCACTTCTATAGCTCCATTGAATCTTTTGGTGTTAATAGGAGATTAATTTCCGCTTTACTAATTTCATTATAATTAATTTTACATTAGTATTATTTAGGGAGGTACACCTATATTTTGATCCTTAAAGGCAAGTGACATTTGAAGATACAATGTGCTAATTAATTTTCATTCTGATAATGACAGAACACAGCCATTCGACACCCACGTAAAAGAAACCCACCGAAGGTGCGGCTGTAGGTCAGTCGTTCTGGGGGGTTGTCCCAGGACCAGCAGCGTGGGCGGGACTTGTCAGAAATGCACCTTCTTGTGCCCACCCCGCATCCACTGAGTCAGAAACTATGGGCGGGGCCCAGCAATCTGGGTTTGAACCAATCCCCCCTTCCTGCCCCCCCCCCCCCCCGCCCGGTGATTCTGATGCCTGCTGAAGTTTGAACACCACCACTTTAGGCAAACAGCACGAGACAGGGTTATGCCAGGGATACTGATGTAGCTCATGATATCTCTTCCCAAACCGGAAGTTGTATATGGCAGAGGGAGCATGTGGTGGTAATAGAAAAATCCAAGTGGAGCTGTTACTTGATAATTGCCCTGTAAATATTCAATATTCAATACTGTGTGCCCGATCCCTTCCATTCCTTAGATTGAGGGCTTCTGAGCAGGTGGTAGAGTATTGCTTTAGGCACAGCCAAGTGAGTACAGATACTGAGTCACCAAGAGGCACTCCCGACGCTCAGCTTCCTGTGGCTGGGACACACACAGCCGGGGATCGGGATGGTTAGTTTTTCTAGTATTTAGCAACTAAGAATCTTCAACTAAGAGGAAATGATGCTAAGAATACGGAGAGAAAGAAAAGCAATAAACAGTCATTACCATTGCATCTTTTTTTCTCTTCAGATACAGTGTAAGCGTGGCAGTAGCATATTAAAAAGTGAGTCAGGCTGGAGGATCTAGGAAGTAAATAGGGAAACTGCTGCTATATCCAGATTTGATTGTAGAAAAAAATTAGACAAAAGCAGTTGTCATCTTAGAATCCATCAAAGCCAGTGAGGAAACACTGGCCATCAGCCAGACACATTTGCCTAGACTGTAGGAAGGCACATTTCAGCAAATTCAGAGAAAGAATAGGCACAAATGTATGGTATTAAAGACAAACAATTATTTAAAAATGCCATTTAATCTCAAATGATCCCAATGAGGAAAAAAGGAAGATAAATGAAAAGATATCAATGTCCTTGTGCTAGAATCTGTCCAATGAATGTAGCTTTAAAGAGACCTATATTAACCATTGCAATGGCCAGATAACCAAAGAGCATATGAAAATAGCTGAAATTTGTAAATTATGCTAAGTACAACACAGAAGGATTGCTCTGTGGTTTTGTTTTTTGAAATTCACGAGGGGCAATAATTTAAATAAAACAATTCAGGTTGGTTTTTTTGTTTGTTTGTTTGCTTTTTTGCTCCTTTTCTGTCAAGAATTATCTTCCAACTAATAAGATTGTTAAGAGGTAATAGAAGCCCAGGATGGGCATAGAGATTCTAGTAGAATACCTGGCTAGCCAAAATCCGTTTAGTTTTCACTCATGGGAAACACTCATTTGTTCCTCGTGTGTTAGCCCGTGTAATGCAGGTGTCCCCCTGGGGAGCTCACACTGGGAGGAGGAGGAGACTGATGAATAGACAGGTCGGAGTCCTCAGTGAGGAACGCTAATGAGGCCCTTGCTGTGGTTTCAGGAGCAGGAGGGCGAGCATGGCCAGCTGTCTGGAGGGGTATGGGAAGAGCATCCTACATTGGGGGACATTTGAGCCATACCTTAAAGATGAGTAGGAATTAAGTTTGTCGTCTGGCCCAGATGAGCCTACATCACAAGACAGCTTGTGAATGAAGTCATTGACCAGCTGCAACTGATTTTGAGGGGAACCTGGAGGATGAAAGGGATGTTAGAAGTATGGAGTCTAGCAATTGAATTGTGAGCTTTTCAAAACGGTAAATAATTGTAGTATCTTAAGTTGGGTTTCCTGAAGCCGACTCTGAGACAGTTGTATGTAGAAGATTCATTGGCGAGTCATTTTGGGAGACACCCTTGTATAAAAGTGAGGAAGGCACTGAACCGGAGGCGCTGACCCACAATGCAGCTGGGACGGAGGCCTCAGCTGAACTTGCTTTCCGGGACCACGGGACTGGGATGACTTTTCAGGGTTGTGCCAAATTGAGGCAAAGGGGCCTGTCTTCATATCCCCACACCAGCTAATCATTGGCTCCCGGCTGTCCTCTGGGAGGGGTGTGACCTTGAGTGAGGCAACGTCCCGCTGCCAAGGGCAATTTCCAGCAGCAGCGTGAGCCAGCAGCAATCTGAGTCCCCAGTTGGAGGATGGCTGTGTGGGCCCTGAAGAGGGCATCTGGGAGGAGCACCGCATAATCCCCACAGGTGTATTCTGCAACTTCTAGACAGAATTGCAGACAATTTATAGACAGACTTTGGGGACTATGAAGTGAACTCCAGAGAAGCTACTAAATAAGGCACCGAAGAGTCCTTTATGATACCTAGAAGTAATGATTACTAGAAACCAACATGGGTTCAGAGAAATAACCGACTTTAGTAAATCATTTGGCCAGGATTCTCCCAAAAGTTTTATAGATATAAAGACCATTGGATAACTGATCATACAACTGTGCGCTAACGGTGTTGATTAATTGATTTAATGAATACCTTAGGGCTTAATTCTCAATATTGTCATATCATATTAATCAATGCCTTGGATGAAGATACACAGGCAAATGCTCTCAATAGACTAAATCATGGGTCAAAGCTAACAAGGTGAAATATGATAGGATATCATACTTGCTCCAAAAATCTGGTTGCACAAGTATGAGAAAGGGAAAGACTTGGCTCAGCAAATGGGAAAAACACATAAGGATTTTGGTTAACAGCTTAATATGAGTCAACAATGTAATGTAATTCATTCCTGAGATTGTGTGCTTTGGGAATATAAAATAATTATCAGTGTTATGAGTTAGCAGAATATCAATTCTTCAAGGTTGTGGATCAACAATCTATACTAATAAAAGGGTAATATGCTAATTAGACCGTGAGACCTTCCGGACATCCTTCCGGACAAAGTCATGGTGGCGGGGCTGAGGCAGAGGCGGTTAGAGGCGATCAGGCCAGGAGGGGAGGGCAGTTGGGGTGATCAGGCTGGCGGTGGGCGGGGGGGTTGGGGGTGATCAGGCCAGCAAGGGGGGCAGTTGGGGGCGAGAAGGCCAGCAGGGGAGGGGCAGTTGGGGGCAAACAGGCCGGCAGGCAGAGTGGTTAGGGGCGATCATGCAGGCAGGCAGGTGAGCTGTTAGGAGCCAGCAGTCCTGGATTGTGAGAGGGATGTCCAACTGCTGGTTTAGGCCCGATCCCACATGGCCAGGGATAGGGCCTAAACTGGCAGTTGGACATCCCTCGAGGGGTCCCAGATTGGAGAGGGTGCAAGCCGGGCTGAGGGACACCCCTCGCTGTGCACGAATTTCATGCACTGGGCCACTAGTCTATATATATAAAAGCCTAAGCAATCGGCTGACCGGCCCTATGACATGCACAGACTACCAGGGGGCAGACGCTCAACACAGGAGTTGCTGAGAGACAGCAACTTTGCAGAGTGCCCTCTCGCACTCCAGGACCCCTTGAGGGATGTTGGACTGCTGGTTTTGGCCCGATCCCTGCAGGCAAGGCCTAAGGAACCCCACTGGCCACCTCTAATTAATTTTCTTTCAATGTGCACAAATCCGTGCACTGGGCCTCTCGTGTTTAGATATTTAACTACTGTACCCTAGGATGTACAGGGTCATGATTCTCAAATTTTTTGTTTTCAGAAGCCCTTTACAATCTTAAAAATTACTGAGAAACCCATAAAGCTTTTGTTTATGTTTATGTATTTACTGGATTAGAAATTAAAACAGAAATATTTTAATGCTTATTAATGAATTAAAATTACAATGATAAGTACATTACATGTGAACATAAATAATGTGTCTTTATGAAAAATAGCTATATTTCCCCAAAATAACAGTGAGAAGAGGAGCATGGTTTCTATTTTTTGCAGATCTCTTGAATGTCTATCTTAATAGAAGACAATGAGAATCTCATAGTTGCTTCTGCACTCACTCTGTTGTGATGCTGTTTTAGTGTGAGTACAGTCAGCATATGAAGAAAATCTAGCCTCACAGCTATGTAGTAGGAAAAGGGAAGAATTTTCATAGCTTTTGCAGGTAATTGTGCATATTCGTCATTGATACTGTACTCAAACTTGACAAGGGGTAAAGGTTAGTTGCCATGTAGAATCCAAAACCATATCAGTGAACTTTTCATACTCTGTTACTTTGATATTCCTGGGCCTGTCTTGTACTTGGGTAACCAAGTGTGTTTTTGTAACATCATTGGTCAGTTGGAAAATAACGGTTCACTACATTGGGCAGAACACCCAAATATGGACACAATTGTGATACAATTAAAAAACCACATCCACTAACTCAGTGGTCGGCAAACCGCGGCTCGCGAGCCACATGCTGCTCTTTGGCCCCTTGAGTGTGGCTCTTCCACAAAGTACCACGTGCGGGCGTGCACTTACAGTGCGATTGAAACTTCATGGCCCATGCGCAGAAGTTGGTTTTCGGCCTGGGCAAGTCTATTTTGAAGAAGTGGCGTTAGAACACTCAAGGGGCCGAAGAGCCGCATGTGGCTCGCGAGCCACGGTTTGCCGACCACTGCACTAACTCATCAGAAAAGTCTTCGAATACTGGGAGCTGTCAAGTTCCCTGTGGCAGGTGTAAGTTTCTAAAATTCCAATTTTTACTTGAAAGCTCCAATTTCATCATTGGCAATAAACAACTGTCGGTTGTTTTCTTGGAAATAAGAAGCTCGTTTGGTTCACTTTTGAGAAACATCTGCCCAGTTCCCAAGTCCGAGTGAGCACCGTTTGTCAGTGGCTCTTTGAGTAAGAACCGTGTTCCGTGGGAAAAGGCGCGGCTTCAGCTCGCCTCGCCACTCCTCCTGCACATCTGGGGATGCAGCCGCAACACTATCCGTTCTTCCCGCCTTATCACATGGAGCATTCAAAAGACACGGACTCACAGTTGCTATTAAATGGAAAGAACAACATTTGCCACTTTATCGAGGCCATTCCCAGGTGAACCTGGCTTGTTCGTTTCTTTTCAGTGCTGGTGCAGGGCGGTGAAGAACACAGAGTGCCTGATCCCTGCAGGCAAGGCCTAAGGAACCCCACTGGCCACCTCTAATTAATTTTCTTTCAATGTGCACAAATCCGTGCACTGGGCCTCTCGTGTTTAGATATTTAACTACTAATATCTGCCGGTTTGGTGCCACTGCGCTGATTTATGCTGAGGTGTCAGCAGTTCCCCCATCATTGCATTGCAGCGTCAGTGCAAATGTTAACACAGTGGAAAAGGCAAACATCTTTATTTTCTTATGGAAATCGTTTCGGCCTCCTAGACCCTCCAGCCACCACAAACATAACCAGTGCCGGTGCCGGGGATGTGGGATCATTAATGGGTGATGGTTCCTCTTGTGGGTCTGTCTGTGCTTTTGCTTTCTTGGGTTCCTGAAAATGAGGTTAGGGTGCACTGCCTGTGAAGGGGGCGAGTGTGTCTGCATAAGCCAGTGGAGGAGGCCAGAGCCGAGGCCTGAGACGCGGAGCTCTGCATCGGTAGCTCTGCTTTCCCCCCTCAGGTTGGAGTTCACAGTTGTAGGTCCTTGTGCAACAGCCACGTTACAATGAAATTTTTTAAATATATTTTATTGATTTTTTTCCAGAGAAGAAGGGAGAGGGATATAGTGTTAGAAACATCGATGAGAGAGAAACATCGATCAGCTGCGTCCTGCACACCCCCTACTGGAGATGTGCCCACAACCAAGGTACATGCCCTTGACCGGAATCGAACCTGGGACCCTTCATTCTGCAGGCAGACACTCTATCCACTGAGCCAAACCGGTTAGGGCGAAATGATCTTAATACCAACCTATCCATCATTAGATGGTATTTTTTTACAGATTAAATTTTAAAACAAAACAAACTCTTAAGTTGAGATGAAATATTTTACTTTCTGAAAAAGGATTCAAAGCAGTTTATAATAGAATACATATACATTCAGGATATTCTTATTTAAGTTGAGAATAAAGAAAACCCAGAAACTGAATGAAGGTTCTGGAAAGATGTTCATCATGGTCATGGGTAGATGGGTCTTGGATGATTTTTAAACATTTTTATTTTTGCTCATCTCTATTTCCTGACCTTCAGCAATGAACAGATACGATTCTTCATATCAAGAATAGTATAAAAAGGTTAATTTAAGTTTTTAAAAAAAGAACTTACAGGTAGCAAACTATAATCGTACCAGAAATCCTGCGCCAGGTAGCAGTTACTCTGAGGAGTAATTTAATTTGAACTTTCTTGGGTTAAAAGAATTTTAATATTGCCGAATTCATTATAAGTTTTAATTAAAAACCTAAGAATTTGAGCTTTAAAAAGTAGCTAGAGGCATTTTGTGCTGTAGCAGATAGTGGACTTCATCCACTGGGACAAGAAGGCGCCATGCGCCGTAACTGCCCCTTGTCCAGGTTCTGCAGGAGGAGGCTCATTTTCTGACTCACAGTTACTTCTGACAGAGTCTGGCCTATTCAAATCTTGCCTTTAACCCGTCTGCTTTCTTTGCCTGTCGTAGTTGCCTGTAGGTGATCAAGTCCATATAAGACAGCTCCTCAGTAGGCAGGTCCCTCTGGAGCAGCAGCCGGCTCATTCAGAAACCTGTGCCGTGGGTGTTGCATGGAAGGCAGTGCAGCGAGAGGAGAGCCCGGTGCAAGTTGCACGACCTTGGTCCAGTCACTCAGCTCCCCCAGTCCGTTTCCCCTTTAAGGAAGGAAGGAAGGAAGGAAGGAAGGGGATTATATCTAAGGTTTTTCCCAAGTTCTTCCCCTGAGCCTGTCAAATGAGGTCCTCCCTTGAATTTGAGGTTTTTTCCTGATGTGAATAAGTTTAATATCTGTAAAAAATAATTATTTTTGTACTTTCAGTGATGTACAAAGTATTAATTTTAATACAGTACAGAAATTTACAATAATCTAATGGCATTCTTTCTTGCTTTTGAAATGCAATGTTAAACCCTACAAGAATAAATGCCAAAGATGAAAATTAGACTGTATGATTGCACAACTATTGCTTATTTTGTTGCCTTTTATATCGCATTAACTTTCTTGGTTGCTAAATTAATACATGGTTGCAAAACACCTAGCTCCTAAGATTATTAACTTGATATTGCAGGCTCATTGTCCATTTTTTTTCTCCTGAGAAATCTGATTATCTCATTGTCCTCCCCAATTCCTTTTGCAAAGTGCCATGGGACAGACATTCTCTCTACTTTACAAAGACGACACTGAGTTGAGCAATAGAGACAGTGTCAACGTCACATGAGTAACTAGAACTTGAACAACAGGCCTGTTTGCCTAGTTTCCAGAAACGTAAACATGAAGTTTTAATAATACTAAAAGGCACATGTTTTTGTCTTTATAAAAGAATATTTATTATTGCTGTAAATTATGTCCACCTATTAGATAGATGAAAACTCTTTAGAAATGTCATATTTGGAATTACCAGTAGTGCATGGTGTATAGGCCCTTAAGGCACTCACCTTTCCTCATTGTCATCATTTGAATTCCCTTGTCCGTACCCCCTTACCTCCATCTTCCCCTTTGCCAACCCTTCCGGCAGCTTCACAGCTTGCCCAGGTCTTGAGAGAGAAGCGGGGAGAAACCATTTGCGTAAACCCTTCCTGCATTGCTCCCTCTTTCACAGGGTGTCGCTAGGACTGGCCAGAGGTGTCTTTGGTTCCCCAGCCGTCCGTCCATTCCATCTCCTCCCGCTCGGGGACAGCGCGCTTGCAAGGCCCCATCCATACCTGAGCCCCCGATGACATGAGCAGAGTAGCCTGTGGCTCTGCGACGTAGGCGAACTTCTTTCAGATCTTTCCTTTGGAAAGCCTCAACTTTACCGTCTCCATTTAACCACGTTTTCCTTCTTGAAATTAAGTGAGAAGGAAAAGCTGGCTGGCCCAGAAGTCACTCCGTTTTCAATGACAAGTTTACATGAGAGACGTTGCCAAAACCTCCAACACTGTGTGCTGGCTTTAGGGCCCTGGAGCCTGTGGAGCGTTAGAGGTGCGCAGGGAGAGCCAGGAGGACAGAAAGGAGGAGGTGCAGGTTCGGGGCATCCCAACTTGAAATTCTGTTTCTAACTCACCCCTAAGAGGATCACCTGACCCAAGATATACTTCCGGGGCAGTGCTTATGTGAAAATGTTTTCCAGGTTTATAGACAGCCAGTATTTGAATGAAACTTTAGAAACCAACCCATCTATAAACTGAAGATGTTCATGGAAATCAAGGAAGTGGCGCTATGATTAAGAGCTGGGGCTTTCGAGGCACGGGACCCAGTTCAAGTCCCAGCTGTTGTTCTAACTAGACACGGAGAACCCGGACAAGTTAGACAAGCTCTGTAAATTTCATTTTTGCATCCTTAAAATGATGGTAAAGGCGCCGGTTATTACCCTATAAGTCATAAATATTAACTTCTTGAGACAAATATCTGATCACATAATCAAATGAAGCTGGGCAGGTTGAGATCTAAACCCAAACTTTACTTCAGAGCATAACTTTTGATTCTGTGTTTTATGTCTTTTAAAATACATTGTAATTCTGTAGAGCTCTTTCCTAAAGGTATTTAGTGTGAAAGGTGATCATTATGTGAGTCAAAGCTTTTCTTATGTTGCCGTCCTCTTCCTCCTGGAAGATATGATGAAATAGAGACAGACTCATAGATATAGAGAACAGACTGACAGCTGTCAGAGGGGAGGGGAGTTGGGAGACTGGGTGAAAAAGGTGAAGGGATTAATAACAACAAAACACCTCATAGACACAGGCTACAGTATGGTGATTACCAGAGAGAAAGGGGGTTGGGGGAGGGACGTGAGGGTAAAGGGGGGATAAATGGTGATGGAAGGAGACTTGACTTGGGGTGGTGAACACACAATACAATATACAGGTGATGTGTTATAGACATGTACACCGGCCAATGTCAGCCCAATAAATTCAATAAAAGTTTGTGTTTTTTTTAAATCAATCCCCAGCCCTGATGTGAACATCACACACCCTAGCTTTCCCTAACGAATTGTCCTTTGCCTTCTTATATCAGTGACATGGGTCATTCGCTTCGTGTTGTTGTTGTTGTTTATCCTTACAAAAAGAATATTAGTAAACCAGAAAGAGCCATTTTGTAAAACCTGCATAGCTAGACAGATTTGTGGTCCTTATTAGGGTAATAATCCATCTGTTATGGAACGGGATCGATTTGTAAATTAAATTGATTAATCTGGCAGGAGAAAAAAAAAGGTCTTGACTTTTCCCACAGTAGTAAGCATTTCCTCAAATGGTCATCATCCTAAAAAGATTTGGGAAAACTCATTTCTCTGCTATTCTTCCTCTCTTTACTCCACTCAGCAAGAAGGCTCAGTGTGTCTTAAAAGGAGGAGTGAGAGTGGAGTTCAAGCTTTGGATTCTGTTGGGTCTGCTTGCTCCTGGAGATTCCATATTTTTGATAGGGTTTAATGTTAAAAACCTTTCAGTGACTACAGAATATTTCTGATCCTCATTGATTAGTTTAGTAAACGCAGAACTATATTTGAATTATATTCTGCAATTTCACTTTATTATTTTCATCTTCTCTGATAAAATCTCCTGCTGGTCCCTCTAACAATGTGTGATTGGAATAATAACTTCACATGTTGAAGAGTTTGTGCTGCAGCTGAGAGGCATGTAAATACAAGCTGCTTATTTGCAAGAAGCTTCCAGATTTGCAATATGATTGCTATGGAAACCACATAATGAAAACCTTATAACCATCTGTGTGGTTTGATGGATTTTACTGCATAGCTGAGCTGTTTTTGTTTACTGTTATTAAAGTGTTGAATGGAATATATTAACTCACAAACGTTGACTATTTGAGGTATTAATTAGTATTGTATAATGACATCTTGCCTCAACACCAAAATAAAATATGTTTAATAATAAACCTAAGTAAAGCATGTGTTCCTATTTCTAATATATTGTGAAGGTGACTGTTATCTAGAATTTTAGTCACTTGCCCTTATATGTATTTTTGAGGGGTGTGGAGAGGCTTGTTTGTAAATAAATGCATATAGTAGAAATTATTTTCATGATTTTTGAATCCATCTGTTCACTCAGTATTTATTGAACATCTCCCTTGTACCATATTCTAGTCAAGTTTCAATCTGAGTTTTTTATCTCTAAGATTAACACCCCCCACACACACACACACACCAGATTTGATTTTGTTGTCGTTTATATGGAAGCTGTTTTATTGTTAGATCAAGACGAAACGAGTTGTTCAAACATTGTTAAGAAAAAAATTACTGTATGAAACGCAGAAGGCTTTGACCTAAAAATATCAGTCCTAGGTTCAAAATGAAGTGTTTTTAATGAGCATCTGATCCTCTAAAATACTGCTTATTAAGCATCTCACATGGAATTCAATTTACATACTTATAGTAAATATTGATATTTAAGTAAATATTTCTAATATCATTCTGGTAATTTAAAAATACACTGTGCACATGATAGGCATTTAAATTTTACTAAGATAAGAATACATTCATAGTAATAAATTCTGACTTGTTAACTTTGCCAAGAGCCAAGTTTTTATTTATTTATTATAATTACTTTCTGTGATATCTCAACACTGACTTTGGGTGGTGAGTCTAAATCCCATAGCCTCTCCTTAGGAGCCAAGAATGCTGCTTCCTATATTGAGGGGGTTATGGCTTTTGAGTGAGGACAAGTGCCCTGAACTGTTTTTGAATGTACTTCTTATTGCGTTTGTGACCAAATTGGAAGAGAGGGAGTGCTGGGGGAAGAGCAAGTGTGAAAAGTAAGGAAAGTTTTCTCTCACCTTCAAAAACATTCACTTCCTGTAAAATGAGCAGGTTAGACTAAATGACTGTAAATGTCCTGAATAGCCTTAAAATTTGATGAAAACCTTCCTAACAAGAACTGTTGTTGGAGAGAAAAGAGACCGGGATTTAGTATCAGACGTTTTATTAGGTCTTTTATGTATTAATTACTACTTGACTGAACAACATTAAATTGCCAATGTTAGGTTCAACTTACTATGTATAAGGTACCAAATATGTCCAGCTGTTCCTGACGTTGGAGCTTTTATTATTTTGTTTGAACTGAGTTACAAAAATTCGAAACAGTTGTAGTTGTCTTGTAAGCACAGTAATTCCCAAGCTTGGCTTAAATGTTGATTGTTATTAATCACCACTTTAAATTTGCACGAGTCTTCTAAATTCACATGTGCCACCCTGACCCCTCTACCCGCCTCTCCAGTTGCCCCTGGACATTTCCTCTGGGTCGCCCACCGGCATCTTCAATCTCTCAGGTCAGAAACACAACTCCTTGCGTTTCCTCAGCAAAATAGCTTAGCTCGGCTGTTCTCTTTTTAGCAATGATGTTCCATCTCTCAGTTCACTCAGCTCAAAACCTCAGCCATCCTCCGTTGCTCTCTTCCCCTCCCCCCTCACCCCCTCCACCTTCAGCCAGGCTCAGAGTTTATCAATCCTAGTTCCTTTACCCCTCAAGACCATCTCCTCTCCATTTCCTCTGCCCCTTCAGTTCAGCACTTCCTTCCCCTTAGCCAGACTCCGAGCGTCTCTCCCCCACCCCCTCCTCCAGAACCTAACCCAGTGGGATCAGATGGCCATTCCTCAAGCTTAACTTCAGTCCTGTCCTTTCTTTGCTCAGAAATCTTCTGGGGCTCATGTTGCCCACCAAGTACAAGTCGAAAGTCCGCAGCAGAATGTTCATGGCCCTTCAACGATTGGCCCAAACTCCCCGCGTTGTCTCCCACCCGACCCTCTCCCTCTGAGCGCCGCGTTCTTTGGCTAACATGAATATGATGGCGTCTTGTCCTTTTGTTTAGGCCTCTCTGTCTGGAAATTCTCTCCTTCCCGTCTCTCATTCAGATCCTCTCCTTCTCTCAGAGCCGTCGTGGTATTCCCCTGTTGGGTGCTTTCTTCTCTGCCCTCCTTCATGCCTGGGCCTCCCATGTCAGCTTTTATGCCCCATCCCATTTCCCTTTAGATTCTGTCTTCGGACCCTCTAGGTTGCCAGCTTCCTCAAGGCAGATGCTCCCTACGTCCTTGCCTACCTGGCAGGATCTGTCTCTTGCATGTAGTTAATACTCAATGAAGAGTTATTGGTTGAATTATTTAATAGTCATAATAGTTATATTTCTATATTTTGCATATTTTTCTTTCAAGTTTTGGACTTTTTTTCTGTGAAATTGATTCTTTTTGAACCTACTTTTTTTTTTCATACTATTTCATTCATATGCCCTGCCTTAAATATTTCTAAGTTGTATATAAATCCTTAGGTGAGGAAAGTGGTAATGTAATAAACGTTTCTTTGATGTAAATGCATCAAATAGTCTATTGACTCTGTTAAAAACTGGTCTCGTTTCATCTTACCGTATTTCTTCCTGTAAACTGGAGAGGGAACGTGGTGGGAGAGTGTGGAAACAGGTAAGGCACTTGATATGTGCCGGATAAGGAACATGGACTTTATGATCACAATCCTAAGTTTGAATAACAAAAGTTAGAAATTGCTTTATCTTTTCCAGTCTCAACTTAGTCACCTGAAAAATGAGGATTGAAGAAGTATTTATCTATGAAATCTTTACATGTGCTGTAGTGTATGACACATAGTAGGTTCTTGGTATAATGGGGGGGAGGCTTGTAGGGTAAGGATCCTTCCAGTGTTCTTCTCTGAAGATCAAGTGAGAAACCCTATGAAGTCTCTGATACTCAATAAATGACTTTTATATCACACATTTCTCTCTGCTACGTTGATGTTCTAGAGACCATGATTTTATCTGTGGTTCTGCCACCATTTAATGTGGTCTTTGTAGTGCTGGGTATCATTTTACTGGATGTCAGGTCTTTTCTGGATCTGCAGTCATCATAGATGCGTTTCTATAAGTATTTAACACAACAAAGCACTGGTACATATCTCATATTCTATTAAGCCAACTGGTAAGGTTGCTAGTATTTGGAAGTAGCTGGAGGTTTATTTATTCAGCTTTAGATTATTGAAAAGGGCATGTGAATGTGGAGTGGTTTCCTTCTTCGAAAAGGAATCTTTTTGTGTTATAAACTTTTAATTTTGCTCTTCAGATGGGGTGAGTCCTGTACTGTTATCCCAGGGAAACTCTTCAGTGAGCCATTTATGTTGTTTATTTCCAGATGAGGAAGAGGACGCTGCTCCCGGGAGAGCGGAGGAGCAGAGGAAGACGAGTCAGGACAGTGGCCATCACAGCACAGGTACTGGCGCCGAGCTTCCTGGGACGCTTGCCTTGGTTGTGTTCACTTCTCCGCCGCTCTGAGGGCGTTTACACAGCTCCCCAAAGTGGGCTCCCTCGGTCTGGATATCTTATGGCTGAGAAGCTGCTTAGCCCCATTTAGGATGCGTGAAAACCACTTGAGAAGGATTTATAAAGTAAGCCAATTTATACAAGGTATTCCTTCCTGAATTACTTTGTAATGACTCAATTAGCTTTCATTTCTGCACAAAGGAGATTTAGTTGCATAAATTAGCTTATCATCATTGAGGAAGTGTCACTGCTAAAGGACAGCTTATAGATACAACATGCAGTTGCTGTCAAACCTATAAGAATGTAATATAGACATCTGTGTATACTTTGTGCCGGAGCAGAACAGACTTCTGCCATTCAGAGACTAACAGGGGACAACAAGTTGCCCAGGGGACCGGCAATGTAGACATCTCTGAAAAGGTCAACTTGACACAGGCTCTGACAATCGACCCGCAGCTCTGTCTTCTTTGATAAAAATCAGATAAACTTAAGACCGCTAATTGATCTGCAGCCTGTTTAAATGTTGGCCATGCATATCTTCATTGCATATGATTAACACGGAAAGCGAACCAACTGGGTAAGAAATGCCAGGGTCCAGTGACAGCGGCTTAAAAACCGAAAAAGGACACTGGTGGCCGACGAGTCTGGGAAGGAGGGTCCCCTTATCCATGTCCAATTGCCCCGCCGCCCCAAGCACTCATTATGACCGAGGCTGGAAAAAGAGCCACACGTGCTATGCAGAGAGTCACATGACATGGGCAGCTGCTCTTGCTGTTTGTTATTTCCAAACAGCGGGAGATAAACCCTATCTGTGGCGCAAGCACGAGGTGGGTTTTGATAAGCCAGCAATTATTTTACACGACAGACGAGAAGGACAGCGTCTTATCAGGACTTCAGCCTCTCCATGGCCACATGTCAGCGGGGCAAGGCCTGCCCTGTCGTCCCATGTCCGGTGAGAGCTGGAGTTGGGGTCACCTTCCCCTCTCCGATCCGTCCATACATCACTCTCTCGAGCTGTCAGAGGCAGGGTGGACAAGGCGTGTGTGTTCAGGAAGTCGCTTTCCAGAGTCCTTCCGACGGCGACATGTGGAAAGGAAACGCGGCCTGGTTTCCGGCCCGGCAGGAAGGCAGGAGCAGGTTGCTGCGGGAGGTTGGGGTTTGCTTTTGTCGGAAAGGAAGTGAGGCCGGAGTCAGGAGCTGTTAGCGCTCAGGCCCGGGAGGCGCAGCCATAAAGCCCGGGCGGGGGAAGCCTGGAGGCCCGCGCTCCATAGCCATTTAGGGACAGAAGTTTTATTACGTGTCACACAGCCTCCGCCGAAAGCACGTCGCTTCCTTTTTAAAGATCTCAGTGCCGGTATAGGAGGAAGACACATACAGCTATTCTTTCCACAAATATATGTATTTTGGCTTAAAGCACCTGTATTTTTCAGAACCCTTTGATAGTAACTATCTCCCAAATTTTTGCCTCTGAGGGAAGGGGAAAAAAAATCAGGCTTTCCTCCGAGGAATGCATTCAGTAGGTCCAGTTCCTCGTGCAATAGCCATAAATTAGCACCGCAATAATTCTTATCTCCGGTGACATGAAATTCTTTTCAAGCAACAGTTTCCCTGCTCTCGCATCGCGGCGACCTTTGCTCTCCGAGGCTGTCGAGGAGGTAACCCTAGAAGTTTGTTTGCCGTGCAGGGCAGCGAGCTGACAAGGGTATTACTATCTTGCTGCGCATCGCATGATGTGAACTTCTAACCTTACTCAAGAATGTTCTCTAGTTTTCACATGGACTGATTTTGCTAAAAAAAGAAAAAAAATCAGACTAATGTAAAATACGTAAGCGAAACAAAATTAATCACGGATTCCTTACGAGTTCTTTCATGTTCATGCTTCTAGATCTTGCTTATGTTATTACACATATCCTAAAGATTCCACTTTTGGAACACTATGCTTACCTTTCTAAAGTTGTTTTTAACTTATGACACTACTCAAGGAGAGACTCTTCATTATTTTATTATTGTATATTTCCTCCATTGTCATCCTTTTTAAAACCTTTTCATTTTTTGCAAGAGTATCTCCAACGTTTAGTTTATAGTGTCATAATAATTTTGCTCTTAACGCCCAATGACCTGTTTTTGCATTTTTTGAAAAAGCAGGAGCAAGTATATTGTTTAACTCTGTTACAGGCTGGCTAATTTAGATTTTTTTTCTTTCTTTTTTAACCATTCATGCCTCTCAGGACAAGAAGCATAAATAATGAGATGATTTTTTTTTTTTGGTAATTTTGAAAACATAGATCATGATGTGGATAGAATAGAAAAACCGATCCGTGCGGTGAAGACAGCTAAACGGATTGTGTTCAGAATGTATGCCTACCTGTGGTTTATGACATGATGCGTCACCCCATGTTCAGTTGTGTTTTAAAAAACATACTTCCCCTGGATGCGTTTTCGGTGTGTAGGTGAGCAGGGTTACTCCCGTGAGCCCACGGTGCTTCTGAGGTCACGTCTAGGCACAATTTCTTGGTGTCTGTTTAGCCACAATTAAAAATTTTAAAAAGTAAACCAGAGCAGCAAGGAACAAGACGATCCCTAATTTTATGTCTAGGATTGATCCCAAGGACCCGAGCACCCGGTCTCTCCCCAGCGGCCATGCAGCTTCACAGCTGGTCCAGCTGCAATAGAGAGAATGGTAAAGTGCAGGCCCATGCAGCACGTGACGCCAACAGCTTATTATTCCTCAGCAGAGCTCACATATGGGACCCAGAAATGAGGTTGGTCTTTGGGTAACATCATCATCAAGGTTACAGAAAGCGCAGAGGGAAACGCATCTTTCCCCGGCACCGCCGCGCCGCCAGCTCCGCCGCCTCCACGGCAGTGAGAGTTAATGAAATGCTCTTGATGCACATCTAGGGAGAGATGCATCTTGCACGCGGTGGGGGTCTCCGCGCCCCGCCTGTGCTCCTGGAACTCCCATTAGTGATAATGGGAGCTTCACCAAGCGCATCGAGGGGAAGAGAGACCCCAAAGTGATAAGGATTATTATGCATTAGAAATGATCATATACTTTTCTTTTCCTTCCTTCCTTCCCCCCGCCTCTTGAAAATCTTTTGGATGAGAAACTGTTGAGAGAGAATCTGAAAAGGGGAAGAGCAGGCAGCGGGCTAGACAGCCGGGGAAGCTGCTGGGATGCCCTAGCCACGCCACCACTTCTACTCTAGTTTTTAGCCCAAGTTTCGTTTCTTCAACCTTTTTTTTTGGATCAAGCCTAAGGCTGAGCAGCATGGGGAACACACAGGAGCCTCAACTATTTAGATCCTCTTACCTCCTGGCCAGTGACGGTGGGGGAGGGCCGTGCATGGGAAATGATGTCATCCTCTCTCTGCTCTAATTCCTGGACGTTTAAACTGACACTGACGGACTGCATGGGGCGCAACATTTGACCCATCTAGCAGTTGATTTAATCTGACTAGGATGTTTCAGCTTCTAAATCTCTATTTGTCTAAATAAGTGGTTTTTAAAGGAAATCAGTCACTTTATTATTAAGTAATTTTTTTCTAAAAAAAAAAAATTGACAATGTTTGGAGTGATCTGTCCAGCCAGAGTGCCCTCTAGTGTCCATTTATGGGATTTACTTCAGATACGCTTTGGGGGGGAAATGTAATGAAGGCGGCCACAGCATTGTTAGTTCTTGGTTGGATTCCCCGGCTTGTGCACATCCCTGCTGGTATCCGTGATGGGTGCTCAAATGCTAGAGCGGAGAGGTCAACAAGGTTCGTCTCTCTCTGCCGCCCTCCCTCCCTCCCTCCCTCCCTCCCTCCCCGTCTCCCCCTCCCATTTCCCTCCTCCCCTCCCTCTCTTTGTTTTAATTCTTAGAAAACGAGAGAGAAAAAACTAATAGGATTTTACTAGGTTGTGTATTCTAGTCCTTGTTTATTTAAAAGTATAATTGAAAAGTAGCGTCTTACTTCTAATATTCAGACTCCCTATTGTTCAGATTTTCTCCTTGGCTTTCAAAAATATTTCCACTATTAAAGAGAATTTTAAAAATTTCAAATGAACGTGGCACTTTGTACATATCACAAACCATGTGTCATAAGACGAGCGCCCTAATGACATGCTAATGTGACTGGTTGCGTTGGAATTGCCAGCGAGCCTGCTGTTTGAGAGCCATCTAACAAAACTAGGATGACAACCCCGATCCAGCATGTGTCTCCACAGTCATCCCCTCAGAATTCAAAGATGACACTCCATGATGGAAGTTGTCAGCCCATATATGTTCTGCCTGGTTAGTGACTACACGGACATCTTAGTGATATTACTTGCATTCTCTCTGCTTGCATTCTTTTTGCGTTAACTCATCAAAACTCAATTATCATGAAATTAAAAACAGGAAACAGTTCTCTGTGTAACAAAAGCATCCAGTGTACTTAACTCTGTGCTGTGTTTCAGGAGAGCCACAGTGTGTAAGTGACAAAGCATTTATTACCCGGTTTATTGTGGTATTACAGAGCGGAGAGCGCTAAATAATCAATCAGTTAATGGTCTGTATGGCAGCTTGAGCACATCACATCCATTGTGCTTATGCTGTTAGAAGGATGAGCTGATAACTCCAGTGTATGTTGCATGTTTATTCAGAGCCTAATGTCCTAAACTAGGGCTGACAGGCATCTTGAGAAATGCAGCTTCAGCTCTGACAATTTCTAAGTTGCTAAAATATTTGTAAAATAACTTGGAGAGGCTTTGGGTCCAAAAGGCCCCAAAGATAAGAGCTGGAATTACCCTTTGTATTATTTCCACTTTATCCTGTTTTCTGAAACTAGCTTTCGGTTTCAGAATTTTTAGAAAAGTGTTCCCTGGTTTGGGTTCGGTGTGTACCTCAGCTCCTTTGTTATCGTCATTGGTGTGGAGTGTCCCGATTCTGTAAAGGCGGCTACTTGGCACACAGTGTGTTTCTCACGCCTCTTGGCTGTTGCTCACTATGCAGGGTGGGTCTCATCTTCAAAGCATGTTGCCAGGGGGCTGAGGTCCGTCTGTAAAATGAGTGGGAAGTAACTTTTAGGTGCTGGTTTGATGAGAAAACGGTGCAATTACAGGTTTTAGATGAACAACAAAAGGAGAGAAAGAGGAAAAAAACAGACCTTCAAAATCAGGTCTTTTGGAAAAGGGTCCTTAATTAGATGATAGTAGAAGTAGGATTCTTGTACGGAGGTAATAAACATTTCCTTGGAGTCAGGAGTGAAATTTTTAGAGTATTTTGGTGGTTTGGGTGGCTCCTTACTTTCTCTTGGTTCATTTTTAAATGAGGGCCCACTGCAGGAGAGCCCTAACTCACGTTTTCTCTCTCTTCTTCCTAGGAGATAAAAGCACCGATTACGCTAATTTTTACCAGGGTTTGTGGGACTGCACAGGTGCTCTTTCTGATGAGTTGTCATTTAAACGCGGGGATGTGATTTACATTCTGAGCAAGGTAAGAAGACACCCGAAAATGACAGCTGCAAAGGGTGAATACACAACTAGATTGTTATGCATTTGGATCGCAACCCTGGGGAAAATGCCAATCGGAATTCTTCTAGGTCCTTGTTAACAATCGGGAGTTCACAATAATTAATTATTTTGTCAAGTGAAATATAATCAAAATTTAAACACAATCAGATAACAGGATTCAACTTAGCAGTGTGTTTACCTATCACTTGAGCCTTTGGCTCCCATCCACACTGCCTTCTCCAGAAACAATATACTTATGTGCAAGTTAACATTGTAAGGTATTAGGTTATTTATTATGTTTTTCTTTCCTCTTCCTTTTTATTCTTCTGTGTGCTTATTCTGATTTTGCCTGCCATTCACTACTGGAAACACCGTGTTTATAGAATAAGCTTTTCATCTTTATGTAAATACGTGGGGTGTTCCGACAATTTAAGAGCAATGCTTTTCTATTCAGACAGGTTTAGGTAATTTTTTTCAAGTGCCCAGTTTTGTTTTGTTTTTAATAGTTCTTTATTGATTTCAGAGAGGAAGGGAGAGGGAGAAAGAGATAGAAACATCAATGATGAGAGAGAATCATTGATCGGCTGCCTCCTGCACATTCCATACTGGGGATTGAGCCCACAACCCAGGCATGTGCCCTGGACCCAAATCGAACCCGGAACCTTTCAGTCCGAAGGCTGATACTCTATCCACTGAGCCAAACCGGCTAGGTAATTTTTTTTTAAGTTTAACATAATTGTATTTGTAAACATAATAGCAAAGTATGTTGCATGAACTCATCTTTATATATGAAAAGTCATGTCTGTGCCTCTTTAAGATACTGGATTATTCAAAGTCTTTCTGTCCTTCGATCTAAAAGTTTCTGTTTGTGATTACACTTCTGATGACGTGAGTGAGCCCCCTCAATCTTCACGTTTTAACTTTCCCTACTGTTAGGTGGGTGTTAAACCACCACCCCTTCAGTCTCCTTTATGCGGCTATTTTAGAAACAGGTGACACATGGAAACTGTAAGTATGAAAATGTTGTAGAAATCATAAGTCTAGGAATGTAATGTGGTTTCTTGATTAGAGAAATATTTTGGACTGTTCAGAAAGATGCTATGATTGTTAGATACAGAAGAGAATTTTAACTTTTGTTGGCTGGTGCATAAAATCATAGCAGAGAGTCATAGAACGGTTGAGCGAGGGATCTCAGGGATCATCTATCTGTTCGTGGTTTTTACAGGGAAGGGACTTGGGTCAAGAGAGTGCCAGAGCCTGTACTTCACAAGGCATCTTGACTTCCAGATCAGGGCTTTCTGTTGTTTTCATCTTGTACTTGTCTCTTCCTTCCTTCTTCCATCTCTCTCTTTTTCCCTTCTCCCTCCCTCTCTCTCCCCCTTCTTTTCATCCTTGTGTTTAATTTGAAACCATCATAAAGTACCTATAATGGGCCAGGTCCCGTTCTAAGCACCAGGAATGCAAAAGAGATACGATATAACCACTTGTAGATTATTGGGGGAAATATTTGGTAAGTAAATACATATAGCCAACTGTGATAATTGCTGGTTGAGGTGCCCGAAGCTAAGAGTTATCTTTTATTCCTCAGTCCTCTGCTCATTAGTGTGGGATTTTTTAATACATATTTTTGAAAGACACTTTCAGTTCTGGGAAGCTCTAGATGGCCATATCACAACTCTCGCCTTAGGCCTATTATTAAGCACTTGATTGTCTGAGTTAAGACAACAGGTTTTTGAGTTAATTACTTAATATAGGAACCAAACTGATTAGTTTCAGTTCTTTTTAAAAATATATTTTTTTATTGATTTCAGAGAGGAAAGGAGAGGGAGAGAGAAATAGAAACATCAATGATGAGAGAGAATCACTGATGGGCTGCCTCCTACATGCCCCCCCCACTGGGGATCGAGCCCTCAACCTGGGCATGTGCCCTGACCGGCTATCGAACCGTGACCTCCTGGTTCATAGGTTGCCACTCAACCACTGAGCCACACTGGCCAGGCTAGTTTCAGCTCTTGACAAACTTCCTTGGCATCACTCCTCAAATTTACTTAGCTCACAGCTTCTTTCACCAATTTAGCTGCAATTGTGTATAAAATTAAAAGGTTGATGAGCTTTCACTTGGAATCTCATATTAGAGGAGCAAATGGCAGATGCCCATTATATTCCTACTAGAGGCCCGGTGCATGAAATTCGTGCAAGAGTAGGCCTTCCTTTCCCCGGCTGCTGGCACCGGCTTCCCTCTGGCACCCGGGACCCGGGCTTCCCTCCACCACCAGCAGGCACCCAGGACCCAGGCTTTCCTTGCAGCGCCGGCTTCATCCAGAACGATGTCTGGTCTAATTAGCATATTATGCTTTTATTATTATAGGTGGTAAAATGTGAAACTCAGGAAGCCCAGGTGGGTCTGTTCTTAAAGTCTTCTCTCTGAACCAGGTTGTCTTTGTTGCTGAAAGCCTCGGAGTCCCAGCCTCCAGGAGGGGCTGTGAAGCGGGCAGCATCCCCATGGGCAGGTCTCAGTCCTCCCATTGCCTTCGAAACCATTTCCTGTTAATATGAAATTAAAAAGATAATCATACGTGTGCTGCCCTTCTAGGATTCCCGGGGAGGTAATTCCAGTACTCCCAGAACTGTCTTGTGGAGATGCTAATTTTATCTGTGAAGCCTGAGCGTAGAGCCCAAGTTAGTGGTGGTCCAGCATAGGGGCTATTACACACATCCCCACCCAGCTGTGGACCTAGTGGAATCCAGCAGAGATGTCTCAGTGAGGGTGAGGGTGAGAACAAAGGACACTTAGCTCTCCCTCGAAGGAACTTGGACTAATTCTGGGCCATTGGTGGGTGTCCCGGCAGGCGGTTGTCTGGTTGCTTTAAGGGTGAAGACTGACTCTTCCCCTTGGCTTTGGGCAAGTTCAGATTGGAATCTCCGGAGACTCCATTTTTATTTGGTTTGGCCTTCCAGTTTTTGTCAAAACTTGGCAAGCATAGACCATAAGTTAATATCATAAGTTCACTTAATATATGAATGATGACAGCAATTTAAATTCTTGGCATTACTGTAAATTCAGAACTCAAGGCCCTTAGTAGAAGAGAGTGAAAAATTGCTCAAAGGGGCTTGTTTCTAGATCAAAGTAGAGCTGATCATATGTATTGATAGGTTTTTTTAAAGTAGAATTAGTATAGAAATCACTAGCATTGTTATAGGCCTAGAAATTTGTTTAGTCTTTCTCAGAGTTGTATTTAGATGTCGTGATGATGGAATGAAATGTTACTGTTTTAATTCATTTGTTACACCATCTAGTGGCTCAGAATGAGCGGTGCAGGTAATTGCGGCTAATGTGCACAATCAAAATGATGTCATAAATCCAACTTTAAATCCAGCCATGGGCTATTACTTTCGTATCTCATGTCAATAAAATATTAGCATTAATCATGAAATTTTTTTCATCATTCTGAATTAAATGTAAAAATTGTATACATAAGGAAGAATACATTTTAAGGAGTCTAACAATATTTATGGAGACATAGAAAATGTATATTTTATAAAGAAGTTAATACCACAACTTTTCTAATAACACCCTTTAAAAGATTTTAAAGATATATAGCTTGCTTTTAATAATTAACTGATCTATAATTTGCAACATTTAATGATCTGTTTGCCTTGCCTTCTGGGAGGTTGTGAGTTCTGAAAATACTTTTGTAAAAAAGGCAACACGAGATAGTTTAAGAAAAATGTATTCTTTCCATATAAATAAACATTTAAACGAATCATGAAATAAAATGGCGCACATGATAATAAAGAGTGTTTTAATTTTGTAAGTGTAGTGACAGAAAAAGACCTCACTGGTTTGCGATTAGGCTGTCTTCATTGAAATTCACTGCAGAGATGCCGTTTCATTTTTAAACGCAGCCTTCTTCTGGCTTTGCAAGGAAGCCGTGATGGGTGTCAGCTGTGCTCTGTCAGCCTGGGGCTGATTTATTTATTTGGGGCCTCTTCTGAGAGTTACACACATCTTAGCCTTTCTTTTTAAATTTTTGGTGAAAATCAAATGCTGCAGTAAAGGAAGAAGAGGAGGCAGATACCCAGTTCTCCCCCTTTGCCTTTTTAACATTTTCCAATAGCAGCTGTCACATGACCCCTGGCTGAGCTAGCTCCTCCTTCCAAGAGTCCCTCATTTTCTTAGTTTTAACCTTTGAACCTCGCTAATAATATATCTAAATACTGCTTGCCTAAAAAAGCAAGCCGGTCGTAGCGTTTTGCGTACAGTTCTTTTCATAAGGGTTGCTGCTGTTTTTTAATGTGTTAAAATAAACACTTTATATACTTCAATAGTTCACTGGAGATTTAGAAACACACACACCCCCTCACCTCCCAAATGAAGCACTTTTTCTGGGGTGAATAAAACTGGGATTTGTCATTTTAATGACAACTGCCTTGTTAGTGAATGAACTCTGAAACAAGGCCTGGTTTCAGATTCATTTGATAGGGGAAAAAAATCACTTTTGAGTAGAAAATCTTTTAATTTTTTTTAGGAATTGAGTTGTTTAAAGTCATGCTAAATTCTCTTACCAGTTTGCACTTCAATTGTATTACCACCTTAAACACGGACATCTTCTCATCCTTAATAGTATTTCCCTAGAACTGTGTTTGTGAAATTTTATGATTTTAATAGCAGGATCCAGGGTAGATAGCTATAGGCATGTTCGTGGCCCTGCATACCTCTCTGGTATGCTATTCTACTTGCTGTTCTGGATTTTACATCCTCTCTTAGTTTATCTTTCAATCTGTGCTCATCGGTAAATTGCTAACCACATTCCTATTCTTACTTTTAAAGCAATAAATTAGTTTTAGAGACCTAATGACAGGAGAGCTACGCTTCAGCAGGAAAGAGGCATGAACTTCGTCTGGCATTAGCAGGAAAGCACCAGAGTCCGGAATCCTGGAATATTTTATCTAGTCGAGGGCATGTGCCTTGAGCTTTACAGCTTCTTGAAAAAATGTTTTATTAAGTCAGAGACAGGAAATGTTGGTTGACACTGTTCACTAATGTACAATAAGAGAGCTTTTAAAATTCTTGTTATTGTTGTTATTTTTTAGCGTGCCTTGGTTGGAATTCCAAGCATTGATGCTTTTCCACTTGTTTGTGACTTTTTCCAAGGACTGGCGAATCGGGATCGTTTGCTTCTCTTTGTGAAAATGTAACGATTCAGTCACTAGAGCTTTTCTTGGCTCCGAACCTATCAGGAAAGTAGAAATACAAGGAGAGTCTTGCTGAGTTTTTCCTTTGTGACCATCTGACCCCCTGGCCACAAATAGCATAGCCGGCCGCTGGGGAGTAACCAGGCCATCTCCATGTAGGACACATGGCTGGCTGCAGGCTGCTTCCCAGCATGCCGTCCCACCTTGCAGCCTTTCGGAAGGAGAAGGAGAACGGAGAGTCATGGTACTTGTAGCTGCCGTGGTTGGGGTGTGGTGGCATCTAGTTCCTATGCTGCCAATAGGGAGGTTGCCGTCTGAGGTCCAGTGAGGCAGGGGCCAGGCAGACCTGCTGGCTCCCACCCACCCCTCCCGAGGAGAGATGCTCAGTCTGTGGAGACAGCACCAGGTCCGACGGCCTGGTTCCCCTCCTGGGACCCCTCTCATCTCCTAGCAAACAGCATGCGCGAGCACTTCCCTGTTTTCTCTTGCACACAGTGGAGGGCGTGGTCCAGGGCCGTGCTGACAGGTGAAAGGGGACAGTGTGCAGCAAGGCAGCTGGCAGGCTGAGCCCCTGCGGTGGTTGAGAGGTGGCGTCAGAGAGGCCGGGCCGAGCTGCTGTTTGTAGGGCCTATGTGATTGAATTCTACAAGGAATGAGCAAACATTTGCCAGAAGCAAAACAACAACAAAAACACCCAAACACACACACACACACACACACACACACACACACACACACACTCTGCTGATCATTTTTTTTAAATCCTAAATTTAAAAATCCATGATTTCTTATGCCGTCCACCACTCCTCTGCAAAAAAAAATAGGAACCCCCTCCATGTATATATGGCACATTGTTACTCCTTTGTGATGTCTCCCTGCTCATTCCTTTAAAGGTCAGATTCCCTTGGGCCGAGCAGGATAGAGAACTGCTCACGACAATCAGACTGCCTTAGATTGCTCTCCAAAATACTCTATTTTTTGTTGCCCTGGTTTTTGCTACAGCAATGAATAGGGAGGGAAAGGGAAGAAATGGATCAAAATAGGTCCAGAGACATGGATACATGGAGGGGAGGAGGTGGGGGGATGGGAAGAGAGTAACCAAAGAACTTACGTGCATATATGCATATTCCATGGACACAGACAATAGTGTGATGTGATGAAGGCCTGGGGTGGGGCAGGGGTTGGGTGGAGGGGGGCAAAGGGGGGAAGTGGTTACTTAAAAATATTACAGCATCTGTAATACTGTCAACAATAACAATTTTAAAAGAAAAAGGATTTGTTGCATACCTGCGATATGCTGCTCTGGGCACGCATGTGCTCTCACTTGTCTGATTCATAAGCTAACCTGTGAAGTGTGTGGTGCGATTGTGCAGATGAGGAAACTGAGGCTCCGTAGGGTCACTATGCAGATTGCCTGAGGACACCAGCTAACAAGTAATTTCTCCTGGAATCTGCGCAGGTGTGGCCCTAAACCTTTCTCTGTCTGCTTCATCCCTCCGTGAGCCATGACTGCGACTGTCTATCTCTCTCAGCTCTGAACTTGAAGTAGACAGTGTGTCCTAACTTTTTGTATCTCCAATACCTAACCTATGGCAGATAGATGTTTAATATGTAATGAAAATGCAGTTAAAATGGGAAATGATACTGAACTTATTAAAAAGAATTAGAATCAGAGAATTAGCAGAACCTTAGTGCTAGCCCTTCACTGTAGAGGTGAGGAAATCTGGAGGCTCAAGATAATGGGGGGGGAGGATAAATAAAGGGAGAAAGAAAAAAGGATGACCCCCGTGGAGACCTTAAAATACAATGGAGTTTGTGCACTTGAGCTTCCAACTCCGCCTTGAGCTCCTTGGAAACCAAACTAAAAAAGGGAGAGATGGGGAACTAATAACTTCTCTTAATCATAAAGGACAGATCTAGGTTTTTTTTCCCAGTACTGGCTACTTAAAAAAAATTATCATGAATTTCTAGAATGTTCACTGATTATCTGACCTCAACCACTTTATATAATAAGTAAAACAGTGGCAGGTAATGCCCTCAATGCAAAAATTTTGTAGTAAATATAACAACAGATTTCATTCTATGAGGTCCAAATATATAATAATTGGACTTACTGCTTTACATTAAATATGTAGCTGGATTGTTGTGAGGTCTCAAGGAGTGAGGTATACAAAACAAAAAATCATCCCGAAAGGACTTGGGGATTGCTCAAGGTCACATACCTAGTTAGTAAGAGCTGGGATGAGACTCTGGGTCATCCGAGAAAATAACCACAGGAATGAGAAGGAGCCGAAAACCCAGTAGATTGTCCCTTTCGCCCGCCACACTGTTTCTCCCATTGCAGGGCTCTGTCTTAACCTCCGCGGTACTCACAGTAAATTCAACTGAACTCATTTCTTCAAAGAACTGGCATTATTTGCCCCAGTTCTGCAGGAGACAGATATATTTATTTCTGCTGGTGGCATTTAAGCTCTTTAGACAAGGTATTATTTATAGTGCATGCCTGTTTTTATGCCAGTATCATTCTGTTTTGATTACTATGGCCTTGTGGTATAGTTTGATATCAGGTAGCATGATTCCTCCAACTTTGTTCTTCCTCAAGATTGCTGTGGCTATTCAGGTTCTTTTGATATTTCATATAAATTTTTGGAATATTTAGTCTAGTTCTGTGAAATATGCCCTTGGTATCTTGACAGGAATTGCATTGAATCTATAGCTTGCTTTGAGTAGTATAGATAGTTTAGTGATTTCTTCCTATCCATGAATACACTATGTGCTTCCACTTATTTGTATGTTCTTCAGTATCTTATAATTTTCTGAGTACAGGTCTTTCACATCCTTGGTTAAATTTATTTCTAGGTGAGTTGATAGTTTGTTTTTTATGCAGTTGCAAATGGGATTGTTTTCTTAGTTTCCCTTTCTGGTAGTTCATTATTGGTGATTAAAAATGCAACTGTTTACTGGATATTTCTTTTGTATTCTGCTACTTTATTGAATTCATTTATCAGTTCTAGTAGTTTTTGGTGGAATCTTTGGGATTCTCTATATACAGTACCTTGTCATCTGCAAATAATGATAGTTTTACTTCTTTCTAGTTTGGATGCCTTTTATTTCTTCTTCTTGTCTGATTGCTGTGGCTAGGACTTCCAGTGCTACGTTGAATAGAGTGGTAAAAGTGCGCATCCCTGTCTGGTTCCCGATCTTAAGGATAATGCTTTTAGCTTTTGCCAGTTGAGTCTGATTTTGGCTGTGTGTTTGTGACATGTGGCTTTTCTTATGCTGAGGTATAGTCCCTCTATTCCCACTTTGCCGAGAGTTTTTACCATAAATAGGTGCTGGATTTTATGGAATCCCTTTTCGGCAGGCATCTATTGATACGATAAATGGTGATGAAAGGAGACCTTCCTTGATGATTCAGAGATACTGTCAGGCAAAGAAAGGTCAAATCAGGCTCAGTAGAAGGTGGCCTTGGCACTCAGTGTATTTCACCAACCAACACACGACTCTGGCAACTGCTCCCAGGCTCACCCTCTCCTTCCACGCCAGCTGTCACCCTCTTGCGCAGGCCTCCTCACCTCGCCTGGATCAGTCCTGCCTCTCCGTTCGCCTCAGGAACTGCCTTTGCCAGCTCGCTCTGCTGCTCCGGAACTCCCACTGGCTCCTCAGGGCACTGACTGTGGACTCCTCGCGTGGCTGCCCCCACCTGCCGGCAGTCAGTGCGTGGGGAGCAGGCGGAAGTTCTTGAAAGAGGTAACCTGGAGAAAGGATTTCCGTGTTTTAATTATCTAGTGTTCATACTATTGCCATGTGTATGAATAACTTGAGAAATTGAAAATATCACAGGGAATAGTTGGAAGAGAGGTACACGTTTGAAGAAACGGCCTTTCGAACACCTGTCGCTTTCAAACAGATTGGCAACTAATTTCTGAAAGGAGTAGCACTTCACAACATCTTATTGGTGTTTCAGGTTTCTGGTGAGGCACCGTTCCTCTACCAGATGGTTAGCCGAAAGTGGATTAGCGTACTTGAAAAATGAGAATCATGGAGCTGCAAAGGGTTTAAGTAGGAGGAGTTGGGCCTCCTGTACGTGTAAAATACCACACGGCACAGTCCGAGACTCAGTCAGTCAGTGAACACGCACATACGTTTGCTGTGGTGCTGGCTCAGGTCCCCGTTCCACTCTATCAAAACTAGCGCCCTTTTCCTACGTTATTACTCAGTCACTTTAATCTATTGCTTAATACCTGTTAATGGAGGCCTGAAATTTTAACTAGCCAATAAAACTAATGAAAGCGATTGTGATGGTCTGAGAACTGAAAACAGGAGTTAGATCACAACTGTTGAGGGCGGCTTCACCATGATTCCCTCGGATTGCTGGGCGTTGGGCTTTTGCTGTGACCGCCACATCGCATTTTGCCTCGAAGCCATCCCTGTGGCAGATATTGAATTCCATTTGAGCGCTGTCTTTAGACAGTCAGCACCCCTGCACCTCTGGATGGCGAAGGCATTCCTACAGGAAGAGAAAGAAGCTTTGTGTCAGTAATTACCTAACGTTGTCAGAAGCTGACTGCAGGCCCCTGCCCAGTGATAACAGAAGAACCGCATAATGTAGCTTTATAGCACATGATTAATAGAAAATAATTACACGTCCTACAAAGGGATGCAATATTTCTTATAAATTGACTAGAATGGTTTCCTGTAGATTAAAGGACTCTTCATTATTTTATCAGTCCTGCTGAAGGGCAGTCACTGGCCTACGCTAGCGTTTCACTCGCTGCTAAGAGCCCAGGAGGGTGAGGGAGACCAGATGGCAGATCTTCCTGTACCCGAGCTCTCGTGAGCCATAAGATGACAGGACGCTTCCTAACTTTTCAGAGATTCGGATGGCAGCCTGCTCTGGTTCTGTCTCTTCATTTTTTGTTTATGAACAAGATCAGGCTTGAGAGTTGCCGTTTTTTTTAATGACCCACCTGTGACTTTTAGACCAATACTGTCTATACTCAGTATGTGGACTGCAAGACGGGATTGTGTGGATTGTATTATTTTCCGCTGTAAGTAATCCAGCATTCATAACCACATTTGTTTGGGGGAGGGCAAAGAAAGGCCCATTTTCTTCTTCAGAGGCGACCTTGCGTGATAGTGCGTCTTCAGGCCGAAGTCGAGAATACTGTACTCCAGGAAGCAGCTTCCTCCCCTTTTATAGGCTGCAAATGGCTTAATTGGGATTCATGTTGCTCAGGAGGCTCATACAGGGGATGGTAATGATAAAAGTAACAGCTTCTGTGTTTGCCGTCTTGTCGACGTGCGCTTGCGGCCGCGGTGTAAACCCATAAATTTGCCTACTAGATTTTTACCTCACTATATTTCATCTTACCTCTTAATTCCACACAGGAGTATTCGGTGGAATCCTTTACGAACGCAACGTAATAAACACTCTGGTTTTTTATTTATACCTTTTTCTGATTTAAACCTGTGCTATTTTAGAGTACTTTTATGAGGTGTGTATTTCATACGGTTTTCAATCATTTTAAATTAATTAAGTGAAGCATTTAAGAGGATTTCAGTCTAGAACTTTATTTTTTTTTTCTGGAATGTTTCTTTTAAGGGACCTGTTTACAGCTGGATAAGCTCCTCCCTGCTGTTTGCTGCTGTTTCCCACTCAATGAACCCTCCCAGTCACTGTCAGGCAGAACTCGCTCACGTGTGAAGCATGCCATCGGTCCTTGGTTGAAGTGATTTGCTGGAAATCACTTTCTTAAATTTGGGTGTGAGTCAGCTTCTTGAGAACAATAATGTATCTTTAATTGAGAGCACAGGTTATAACCACCGCAGAATATTATAAACTTTCTGGTTTGTAGTTGGAATCTAAACGTTGACACCCAGATTGTGGGCTCTTCTCTGAAAGCAGGTTTGGGTCCTCGAATGCCGCTCACTGCACGTGTTCTGTGCCTGTCCTTTCGGGCCTTAATTTCTTTCCTCCTTCCAAATAATCAGCTGTAAAAACAGACCGGCGTTGGGTCAGAGCTCTCACACTTACGTTTACCCTATTAACCATCTAGCTTGAGGTTTTACAAGGTACGACTTTGGCCTCTGAAAGGTTAAATACGTTTGTTTTGTTAAGCATTAGGCTCTAATTGTACTCATTGCCTTAAAAATTGAAAAGGGCAGTTTTATTAGGTACCTACTGGCGTATAATGGTTGCTAATCTTAGCTTTCAGTAAGTTGGTATTTTCTTCTGGTAAATACAGCCTACATACATTACAGTCATCACCATGGAGTTCTGGGCATCAGACTATGTCGTTTCTTAGGCAGTTTTGTCCACTGAGTTCACACTATCAGAGAACTTTTCAACTTAAAATCATGAGCCAGATGTGCTCTCGTTAGAATCAGAAGCCTTTGTCCTCTCTCCTTCCACCCTGTTCTTGGAGTAAACCTCGTTCTGGTACGTCACCGTTCAAAAAGCACATGTAGGCTTAGCCCCATAATCTCTCTATCGATAGACTACATATCAGTGCACACTTAGTGCTGCTACATTTGTATTGAAGAACTGTGACTTCCTTTCTGATGGTCAGTGGCATACTAATCAGTACAGATGCCAAGTCTGTGCCTGGATTAACCTTCCCTCCCACGTGCAACCCATTTATCTGGGACTCGGATGTTGGGAAATCATAGCCTATTGAATTACTTTGGGGATTGATTTTAAAAATTTATCTTTAGGAAAAATTAAATTTGGGTCCTCCAATGCTTTTGTAGAGTATTGCTTTGGAAAGATATTATTCTTGAAACTTGTAATTCATTTTACTTTGTTTTTCTCACGAAACATAAATAAGTTTGAGATAAAAGTACATTAGTCAACCTGGCAGACCTATGAGACTGGTTACAGAGAGCTCACGATGCCTAAAGCAGTGGTGTGTCTGCCGCGGAGGCACAGGGGAGGAGTGGAGGTGCAGGCTTATCTCCCAGGACAAGGTAAAGGCGACGTGGCCCTTCACTCCCTCTCTTTTACAGCTGGGTTAATATTTCGCCTTTATAACTTGGGATACTTTTATTTCCCATTGAGCGTCTACTGTAAGGGAGAATCTAACACCATCTTTAAATTCCTTCTGCCCATCCTTTATCAATTGTAGTTAATGATCAATAAAAGACAACAAATGCCTTGGGGAAGCTTTCTTAAAGGAGCCCTTTTGTGAACGGTTTTATAAAGAATTGGCGGGGGGGGGGGGCGTGTTATTAGTGTTTCCTCATTTTCTCTAATTTATCTGTTTAAAATGTCTATGTGCTTATACAAGGTTTTCTTAAGAAGAGGCATACCTCTATATTCTAAATCATTTTTGGTCATAGGAGTTTAAGTAGGAATTAAGTAGTTTATTGTGGGGAAAAAATTCTGTCCTTGCTAGATGGTAAGCTTCTTGAAGGCAAAGGTGGTATCCTAAGGATCCTGGCTGTGACCCTGTAGCCCTTAGCAGAGGAGAGAGAGGGAAAGGAGGGAGGGAGGGAGGGAGGGAGGTTGATTCACTTGTTAGGTTCTTATAAGTGACTGTTTCTGTGTTCTACACCCAGTAATAAACAGGCTTTGTCTTATACTTTAATTTAAATCTTTGCCTAGCAGCATTTTTAAAGTGTCCAGAAACAAAAAAAGATGAAAATGTTTCAATTTGCAGCTCAAGCTCTTGTAACTTTATAAAAAGAAATAACATTTCTCAGAAGTTGCACACAAAGGACATTGTACTTCCACCAGCCTAAAGGTTAATATTGCATATTGTTTTCAATTAGGAATACAATAGATACGGCTGGTGGGTAGGAGAAATGAAGGGAGCCATTGGCTTGGTGCCGAAAGCCTACATAATGGAGATGTATGATATCTGAGAGTCCTGGGTAAGTACATTTTAATCCAATATTCTGTAATAGCTCATATGTTCTCTTGGTCTCTGCATTATGAGTCTTTGCCTTTTTCTAAGTCTTGGTAGTTTTCTGATAACGTGGAGATTATGCTCCCAAATCTTCTTCTTTTTAAAAAGGAGTCTGGTTCAATTTTAAAAATAATTTCGTGGAATTTACTTTGGAAATAGATTATTAAGAGAAAGTATGTGTGGTAATCCAAACCTCCTCCTCTTTAGTAAAATACCACTTTTTATGGCCTTTCTGAGGAGCCCGAGGGACAGAAAGAAGGTTGCGTAAACATTCATTTTTCCTCGGCTAAAAAAAAAAAAAGTAAATTTTTTCTAAACAGGAAAAAAAAATCAACGTTTCGGTTGAAGAAAAAAATGATAATGCACCTTTCCCTTCTGCCCGCAGCCGAGGAGGGGTCTCCTGCTACTCTGCGAAGGCCGTGGAGTCAGAACCGTCGGGGAGGCCTGAGCGGCAGCGCTTAACCTTTCCTTGTTTTGTTGAGCATCCCGCGTCTTCATTGCTTTCTGCGTTCATAGCATCGCTCTGACGTGAAACTAAATGAAGGATATGAATGCAAATTAGATACAAGCTGTACACTTAGACCTGTTGCTGTTTTGCAAAGAAATGATTGTAGTTTTTACTTACTCATTTGATTTGTGTGAAGAACTCAGCACTATGTTATATGTTCCACGTCGTCACTGCTACTTCTGGTATGAGTTGCAACTTCTCTCAATATTGGCCGTCAGTTATTTTTGTCAAATATAATATGTAATTTCATAGAAATGTAAACTGCATATATCATGTAAGTTTTGGGTAGATGCTTTAGTAAAGCCTTACCGAATAAGGCATTATTAAAGCTTTAGAGATGTTTTATGGCAGTATTTATTTTTCCACACATTAGTAACATGTTTTCCCGGAAGAATTTTTACCATGGGCGAGTTTGCTTTGTGTTAAATCTCGCCACAAGAAAGGAAACAGGATCGAATTGCGAATGGTAGTGTGCTGTCACCCTCTACAACACGCGCTGACTGGCACCGTGGTTCATGTGAAGTCCTGGATCAAGAGCAGATACCCTGGTCAGATGATGGGCTGGCCAGCATCTTCTATCATCATTTTGTTTAAATTTAATAAAATAAAAAATTCCTAAGGCCCATCTCCATTCTCCACCACTGTAAGGGCACAAGGCATCTCAGTGTGCTCTGAGAGTGAGGGGGTGGCCCCAGCCCTCTCCTCCTGCCTGATCGTGGCTGTGGCAGGGGACCCACCACAGGGCCACTCCAGCCTGAGTCTCCTCGGGCTCCTCCGAGCAGAGGAAGGAGCAAGGTGGGGACCACAGCAGCAGGCCCGACAGTGGAGCACGCGCCCCGCTACCTGAGCAAGACTTGCAGGATTATGTCATCACCTGTTCATGTGTATTTGAAACCAAAGGTATTGTAAACGCCTACAAGGTACCGGTCTGCTCTTAACTTATACCCCAAGGTACTGCGGAACGGATAATCATTTCGAGTAGCCATAATCTCCTCATATTGAATCACTGATTGGCAGGTACCTTTGTTGAACTTTTCAGATCTTTGCTTTTATGAAGATAAAGATTCTGACCATGCAAGCAAGCTGGTAATATTTAAAAACCTTCATTACTTACATGAAACTGTTTGCAGGCACTATTTCAGAGTGTATATGTACCATTATCGCCTTAATACCATGATCACGTTTTATTCTCAGATGTGAAAGAATATTCATTTTAGGGATTGGGAGTAAACTCTAGTTTATATAAATTATATACATTGTTGAGCTTAAGCTGTCAGACATGAATCGGTGCACTTGTTAATCTGGTCCTAATAGAGAGCATTGGGGTAGAGTGAGAGCATCTTGGGGAACGTAAGACAAGCGGAGATGAGGCTACAGGGCTGGTTTTCGAAGCCCGACAGGTTGAAAAGCAAAAGCAGTGGTGGGTTTCCACAAAACGTGGGCTTGCTGGCGGCGTGGACACAGGTTTCCTGCTTCGGGCTTCCGTGAAGATTGTAGCCCTGGGCCAGTAGGTGGCAGCAGCCTTTCATTGCATACCCAGCCCCCGGGAAGCCCTCCCCCACTCGGGCCCAAACCCCCGCAGAATGTAGAGCGAGTAGAACAGCGCTGCCTCCTTTTACAGTTAATCCAGGAGAGGGAGTCCTTCGCCAACGGATGACCAGTGATTCCAAGCCAGGCAGTCTCTGTGAGCGGTGGCGGTGGCGATACGGAAATCTAGTGTGGCCTCTGCCTGAGCTCCTCTGGCCTTTGTTCTTTTGAAACTGGAATCCAGGTGGGAGATAGGAAAGAAAACCAAGATTTCAAATTGGAGTGACAGGGAAAATAATCACTGCTTTCAGTTCATGACAAGTTTATATTCATTTGGTGAAATCTTCTGTATACTACCAGGGAGAAAGTTTTCTTTACACCCTTGACAATATATCACACACTCTTCAAATCATAATAATATAATTAATGTGACTCTAAACAACATGGCTTGTTAGAAAATGTGCTAATTGCTATGTTCTCATTATGTTTGCTTAGTTTTTATTTGTTTTTCTATGAACAGTTAGAGAGCTGTTTTTTTCCAAAGGTGATTGTAAGTCATATTTTATATAGCATTTTGCTTGATTATTTGCACTGTACTGAATTTGTACTCTATTGCCATTAGATCTTACAATAATGTTCCACTCTGCAAATTTTTAAGGTTCAAATAAAGTTTAATTGTTTGCAAACTGTTATGATGCTAATAATTCAACAGCCTGCTGTGTTACTAATGAAATTACTTTGTTATGATTAATTTGGAAAATAGTGTGTTGATTGTAGTAATTAAGCACAACAAGGTGAAGTAAATGATTCTAATGCCATCTGGCCTCCAAAGTGAATGAAGAAATGAAATAGGGCTGTCATCTGAATTCATTCAAAGAAGTAAGGATAATACAAATGACTTTCATTGCTATGAGGACTTACCCTTAACCACATCTCACTCCATTCTGTTTTTGCCACTTTGT
Organism: Eptesicus fuscus; assembly: GCF_027574615.1. Classification (NCBI taxonomy): domain Eukaryota; kingdom Metazoa; phylum Chordata; class Mammalia; order Chiroptera; family Vespertilionidae; genus Eptesicus; species Eptesicus fuscus. The sequence continues at coordinate 11,154,038 of NC_072486.1, forward strand.
TGCATGTGACACTTCCTTTTATGAAAAAAAGAATGCTATTTAGCCTAGTAATTGTTATCAATACTTTATATTATTTTAAGGCAATTATTTTTACCTTGCACCAATTTAATTACAGGTAATTACATAAAGTATTATAGGATCATAGATAATCACTTTTCACCCATCTGTAGGTGAAATACAGGTATATGTGGGGGAGGGGTTGCTATGGTGTGAAAACATGTATCCTTTCATAAAGAGTAGAAATCCCATTCAGTTGTTTCTGAAATGTTTCTACTTAAGACTCTCACAGGCCTATTTCTATGTTTTCTCTACTTTCTCCAGTCTAATTGATTCCCACCCACTTCAGAGAGTCTGGTCCCTTGCAGGGTCATGACTAAAAACAGAACCGAGAACCCAGTTATAAATTAGCCATTCGGCCACTATAAGAAAACTGGCCCTAACCTATGTGTTGTTTAAAAGCTTGAACTTCATCAGCGAGACTGAGTGAAGCATTGTGAGTAAAGTTCTTCTAAACTTCAGGTGAGTCCATTGTTTGTATCTCAATTGTTGAGTGGAGATACAGACACAAACTATAGAGAGAGCCTTTTACTTTCCTTGATTCCCATAGATTCAAGAATATTTAAAATCGATCCATGTGGTAGAGGAGGAGGTGTGGTGGAGATTCAAACAGGATTCAACCATAGAAAATACAGCTTCACTCAGAGGTTGAAGGAATCTAATTAATATATAGAACATAAAAACATTTGCTAAAATGGCCCGAGTTGTTGGTAAAATCCTGAGTATTCCAAAATACAGAGAAACAAAAAGTAGTATATTATTAAAGTGTCTTTCTACAAACTTCACTGCACCATGCAGGTCGATCGCCTGGATTGGGAACAAGGAATTCCCAGACGTCCTCAGCTTCAGCCAGGATTACCATCCCCGCCTTGCATCTGATTGCCTCTAGAATGTCTGTTAGAACCCCTGATAGTGTAACATTTTGCTGAGATGAGGTACATACTTGTAAACAGTATATGATCACAGTAACACGGAACCGCGTTTCACTAATATTGTGTGGAAGGGGCTTTTTCTGGCTTTCCCTGGTAGAATCTGCTCTATCATTACTTGGTCACAAATACATGACTTAGTGCCACCAGGGTACTTCAGACTATATGGTGCGTATCCAGTGAATAATTTTTAATCAACTGATTTGCAGCCCTGCCCCCCAGTATGTCAAGCCCTGAGATTTAAGAAGAGTTGACTTCTGTGCCTAGTAGGGAAAATGCCTTCATCCTTGTTACATTGGCTTTCTGACAACATTCTCTACGTCAAAAAGTCATTCCTTTCCTGAGACTTTAAAAGCAGCTTCATTGTCCCCTAATGCCGTCAACAAGTGGGTTGGATTGTATTGTTGGTGACTGAGTTAAGTGGCAGTTAGTGTGATGTTTAGTGTTGTCACTTTCAAAGAAGGCGAAGGCCACTCAGGCAGCCTGGGGCGAGTGACCTGACCTAGCTTCCCTTCCCAGCACTCCCCAGCCACGGCTGGCCCACCTGCCACCTGGGATGGACCAAAAAGGAATTTCCCCAAGTGGGAAGTTTCACAGTTGTTGCCAAATCCAACCATAATCCAACTTTTGTCTTTTTTTTTTTTAACCTTTACTCCCTATTTCCTTAAAGATGTATGATTATGTTAACTTGAGCGCTTTGAGTCCCCACGGTGGCAGGAACCTTAAGGGCCAGAAGTAGCCTTAGTCACTTCTGTGCTCAGCTCAGGTCTGTCCGACTGGGAAGGCGCTGGAGGCTGAGCCAAAAAGCGTGTGACTGCAAAATCGCCCCAAAGCCCACCTCCCAGGTGCTCACCTTGATGGGTGAACCGTGGAAAGTGTCCCTCGGTCTCTCTCCACAGCTGCCTTTGCTATTCGCCATTCCTCGGAGAGGTAACACAGAACAGCACGGGTCTGTTGTCTATATATTGGCCGCAACTTTGTTTTATTTTTTAAAAAAATATATATTTTATTGATTTTTTTTTTACAGAGAGAAAGGGAGAGGGGTAGAGAGTCAGAAACATTGATGAGAGAGAAACATCGATCAGCTGCCTCCTGCACACCCCCCACCAGGGATGTGCCCGCAATCAAGGTACATGCCCTTGACCGGAATCAAACCTGGGACCCTTCAGTCCGCAGGCCGACGCTCTATCCACTGAGCCAAACCGGTTAGGGCTGGCCTCAACTTTGTAATAGAAAAATACCACTAGAGTAAAAGCAGGTGCCATGTGGTAGCTTGAGCGGCAGCTTGCCTCTTCTTTGAGGAAAGGGTCACATGGGGACTCTCGAAGGAGGAAATTAAGGACACCAATGCACGCCGATTAAGACCGACTGCTTCAGAGGACGAGAAAGTTCCAACAAATATGCAGGTTCCCGTATACAGCCTCTCCTCCCGGGTCCCCTGGGAGTCCACCTAGGAAACCCTGTGTCTTTAACTGCCAGTCAAAAGGAGGATAACAGTTTAAATCAGACCAGTCACAACAATGGCCAACATTAACTCTTTACTACTTGTCATGCTGTGCACTTTTCATTCAATCTTCTAACAACCCTCTGAGGTAAGGTTGTTTCTTCCCATTTTCCTGATTAGGAAATGGGGGTTGAGGGAAAGTTAGTAATTTATCCCAAGGTCCAGGAGTAATGAGGTACCCAGCCCCCTCCCTTGATTTCAGCGCCATTCTGCTTCCCAGTACGGTGACAAATTCAAATACTTAACTCTATTCTTTCCAATAAAAGCTTATTGGCCGTCCTTATAAAACAGTTTGGAGCATGTGAAAAGAAGAGTTCCAGGATGGACCGTCGGGCAGCCTGATTTGCCTCACTTAGAAGTGAAAGCACACCAAGGTGACTGTCAAATCCACAGCAGCTGCTGACCCGCATGGAGGAGCAACTTTCACCGCAGGAAGTTATCTATCCGTGAACTTCGAGTCTGGCTGAAAACAGGAAGTCCATCAAGGCAGCAGAGTCAAGGGAGGACACCGGGCCCAAGGGACCTTTTCCTATCCTCTCCACCTCCTCGAAGTCAGATCCAAGCACCTGCTAGGGGAGGCTTGGAGAGGACCTTAAAGCTGGCTGCCTCTGTCTCGAATAGTTTTCAATTACATAGCTGCTTTTTTGAGGGGTGAGAGGGGGCGTAGGGTTTAAATTGATCAGGGTTTGGGTGGGTGGTGGTTGTTTTTATCAGTTTAAAAGATTATTATTTAACTGTTCGGACCTTACAATCGACGAGCAAACTTCATCATAAAACTTGGATAATTTTGTAACCGGCCAATGGCAATGTCTTACATTAGACTTACACTTGTTGAGATAGGAATTCATTTAAGGAGAACTTTTATTGGCACATCCAGCATTTAACTACAAGGTCTTATTCCTTGGGCACCTACATGATGCCTTGTACAGGGCTCCATAACAAGTCTTCTGCTGTGTTTTTGGTGTGTTTTTTTAACAAATCTTTTTTAAAAAATCCTTTTTCCCCTCCTCAGTGATTGGAGGCTGGTGGGTGTTGTACAGTGACCTGTCCCATCCAGATGGGGAGACTCACTCCTAATGCCGGGTTCAAGCACTTGTGGGCCGTGGAGCCTGTCGCTCCCTGCTCCCATCTCCTCCCTCCACTCCCCTCCTCCTCGGGTTTTCCCAAGGAGCTAAGTCATATGAGACATAAACGTCTTGCCACTCTACAGAGTTATCAATATGAGGCCTTCTCTCTGCTTTCCGTGACCCCAGCAAAGCGAGGCACGTCACACTGTGTGTACACTGCTCTGTGCTCCCGGGTGGAGGAATTGCAACACGGCTGTCTTGTGCGTGTGCGTTGCTGTCTAGCTGTTGCTTTGCTGCCGTCGGTCAGCATGTTGGCTTTCTTCTTTGTTATCTTCGCAGGGCCTGCTGTTTTTCTTCCCATCTAATTAAATGATTCCATTTTGAATAATTGCGTTTAAGTGCCAACAGTGTGCTAGGGGCATTTCAAACGCAGAATTCGACACATTCTCTCCTAAGCAGACTCATAGTCTAAATAAAACAGGCAGGACATTAACTCAGGGAAGGAGAACGGCCCCACGTAGCTTCTCTTGGTGCAATTCTTAGCAGGTTTAATCACTAGCCATGTCCTAAGACATAACAGAAGGATTCTCTAATGTTGTTACATCTGAACCCAGCAGACTAGCTTGGAAACGCACTGGGGATCCTTTCTTCTATGTATTTGAAGGTAGAGAGAGGGGAAGAGAGGGTTTCAATGGTTCACATGAAAGGATCGATTTGGGGGAAATTGGTGAAATGCTTGTAGCTACTGAATTAAGTGCCAGGGGAACCAAATTGCTGTGTGTGTGTGAATAATGTGAATCTTTGGCAGAGTTGCTGCCGATTACGGTAAAGCACAGTTCTGGAAGCCGAGGCTGACCCCCACCGTTAGGGCTCTTTCTTTCAGCTGCGGACAGAGCTGTACCAGGGGTAGTCAGCCCAGAGTGGGTGCGAGGAAGGCCTGCAGTCAACCCAAATTCTAGTCACAGCTCTCTACTGCATCGTGCCTGCCCGAGAAAAAGTTTCCTTGCCTGTGAAATACGAGACCTCAACCTCACAGGGTGTAGTTAGGCTCAAGTGAGGTGGTATGAGGAGGTGTCTGGTAAAATCAGGGACAATGCTAAATATGGCTTTCCTGCACCGGAAGGTATGAGAACTGAAATGAAACAATGCGTCAGAAGGAAAATTTCTCCTTCACACCAGAAGCAATCGAGGGGGGAAAATCTAACACCCAGTACGAGCTGCAGAACTGCTTGGAATAATGTTAGTGGGCTGTTGGTTTTGTTATTGTGTAACGAGAATCGATGTGCGTTATCCTAGAGGAGTTCGGGATTACATTCTCCTGTGATCTTGTATACATTTCTGAATCAAGCCATCTGGTTTCCAAGCTATGGTCATTCTGTTAATGGAGAGTTCAATAACAGATGTTATTACTTCTATCTGTAAAATTTCAAAATAAACTTCCTTTGATATTGAAATGCTTCAGATCAATCTGAATAACAGGCTTTGGTTATTAACAGTCTATGTTGTCTGTAGTTGGTTGGACTTCGCAGAAAATTTCTTTTTGGAACGAATACCCTACGGGAAAATGTTGTATAGATTCCCTTTGGCCATAAGCTACTCCCTTTAGGAAGTGTTTCTTCCAAATGGGTTTCTGTGATTGTTTGCATGTGAGGACAGACTTTGTAGTGGAACATTTTCTTCAGCATCACGTCCAGGACTAAGACAATTTTATTTGATCAAATTAGCCTTGTAATTTAGCACTAATCTCGGTGTGTAGTTTTGTAAAAATATGGGACTAGAAATAAGGGCGAACCAGAACATCATTACATGTAACCTTAATGCTTTAATGTTATAACTTTGGGCAAAGCTAATAAAAAATGCAAAGGACTCTTAAATAATTTAAATTATCTAAAAAATTGAGCATATTCCTTCAAATAATAATGGCTTTCATGATCTGATTTTTTAAAATTCATTTCTCATGTCTTGAATAACTTAGAAGTGTAGATATCAAAGGAAGTTGGAGTTTATTTAAGATTATCAAATGTATTTGTTATCATACAGCATCATTGAAGATTCCATTTTTTAGCCTAGTAAGTATAATCTACAATGTTATGCAGCATATAATTCCAGTAACACATTTGATAATGTTATTACGTGTAAACTTTCAGCACTTCTCTTTAAAATAGTGCTCTGAAATGTGGCTCCTGGACTATTTTGAGCCATTAATTCATTCCATTCACTTTAAAAAAATAGTCATATTGTGTACCTTTGATTTGCTTTCTAAAATTATACGAAAGCTTCTCTGACCATCTTAACCTCTATGGGGAAATTATTACTTCCACAATGTATGTTCATTACTATGCTCTTTGGGTAAAGGAACGTAGTTGGGATACAGTAAACCATGGTAACTGTGATTAAAGAAAAATCAGGCCATTCCTAAAACTTTCCCCCTCTTCCTAAACGATTGCCGTAGAGAATGTTTAGTTCCTCTGGTGCTGTGGTTGGTAGCAATAAATACTCCATATTGATTACTACTTAATCCTAATGGAAGTATACGAAGGCTAGAAACTCATTATAGCTTAGCATTTAGTGCCTTAATTTTTAAACAGTTTTTAAATTTTAAAAATTGATGTAATTGCCCCAAATATTGCTTCTGTGATTGGATCCATATCATGCTATAAAACTGTTCTCATTTCATATCTTTTCTAAAAGATATTTTCCCTGGCACTTCATTGCTATTTTTGCATAACTGAAAATCTGTCATTTCCATTTTAGCTCAGTTTGGAAATATGAAAACCATGTCAGAGCAACACATTAAAGATTAGTATAGGAGCACCAAAAATTAATGGAAGAGAGCCATGAAGAGAGTTTAAATTTAGTCAAATTATTCCAGTGTGCAATTTTGATCCATTAATCTGGTTTGAGACTGCTTAAGAGAGAGATTTCTCTCTACATGAGGTTTTCCTCTTTCAAGATATACAGAAGAGAAAACCCTCATCTAAAATAAATACCGTTGTGGTTTTTCTTTTTAAGAAAAGGGTGAAGCAAGAGCTTCCCTGATACTGCGTTGTTATTTATTCTTAGTCAAAAACAGATTGCCATTTACGCACCGGGTACTAAAAGCTAGTTATAGTCATTAAAGGTGGTCTCTCTAAGGCTGTGTATAAAGATACTCAATATAAGATTTATTTTCAAGCTATTTGGGGCCCTGAGCAAAGATGTTTTCCTTACAAAGGGAATTCTGTATTTGACTTCATTATTTGTAGGGTTGGGGTTTTTGTGTTTGTTTTGAGATTGTTGCTCTTTTGTAAATAGAAAACGGAGGAGGAGAGCACGGAGCTGGTGTTTCTCTGAACCCTAGTACAGTATGTCTTCTTAATGAACCTGCCGCCGTGGCCACAGCACAGCTCCCTGCAAATAAACACGCTCCGAGTGATTTAGCCACAATGTCCAGGCTGTGTAAACACCTAATTATTACAATAAAATTGTCAATAAATTTACATTACTGCTCCCTTTTCAAACGTTAACCAACTTTTCCCTGGCTTGATAAAAGGGCATAAATTGTATTTTTACGTGTTGATGGTTTTGTTTCCATCGCCCCTCTGGCTGCACTCTGGACAAAAGCCCGGGAGCCTCAGTGCCCCGGGTGATTCCCGGATGAAGAAAACTCCTACGGTTGTTGATGAATGTAACGTGCTGTGTCCCCTTCACAGAGATGGCCCCGGAGCCTTCACAATCTGATCTTTAGTCACGGCATTAAAAAAAAAAAAAATGTTAGCTGTAAAACCGGGCCGCAGACCCTGCAGCTTCAGACAGACACAAAGAATGAAGGCCTCTTAGAACCCACCCTTAGAATGGGCATTTCGGTTACATTCGAAGCAAAAGCTAAAATGGCAAGAGGCAGTCATTTCCTTTCACCAAGATTACATCCAGTGTTCAGAATTATGATATCATGTTGAACACGATCGCGGACTAAACCCCCCACTCCCCGTATTTCTTCTATAACTGGTCCATTAACATTAGAAAAGCAGAGGGATGTGGAATTCTAATGAGGTCTGGCCCCGGAGCTCCGCTAGGAGAAGAATGAGCATCCCTCATTTGTATTCTGCAACGCGCTCCGAAATCCACGCGCATCCCTGTGGCTCCAGCGCGTGGTGCGATCATCTGCTCCTCCTGGGGGGCGGGGGGGGGGGCGCAGGGCGGGGAGGGGGAGTGGGGTTGGGGGGAGCTGCTCTGAACAGCGTCTGAGCTGGGGAAATAGCTAACCGCCTTCCTGCTAGCTGTTGTTTCCTAACGACTCTTTAATATGGTGGCTCTGTGTAGGCGTTTGCTTGACCCGTTCTCTTCCAGGATCTCAAACCCGAGGCTGAGGTTGGCGACCGCGCAGCCCTGCACCAGGCAGACAAAGGGAACGGGGGTGACGCGCCCCGGGGCGGACGGGCGCTCACCACCCTCAGTAAACATGTCGCTTTTAAGTAAACAATGAGATGACACTGAGGTATTGGTTCATTAAAAAAAAAAAAAAAAAAGGCTGAAAAATGCTCCATTTGATCTGATATTGGCTGTTCAGGAAAACTGCCTCCATTTGCGAGCGTTGCTGGTACTCCGAGAAAACAGCCCATTTTGGATCGTTATATTTAGCAAGAGCAAGGAATGAAAGATTTTTAGCAAATTGCCACGTAAAATGATCTGCACAAAAAGGCATCGGGGAAGCGCGCGCGGGCCTGTGCCAAACAGATGGCACCCCCTGCTGTGTTTTTGATTGAAAAAGAAAGGTAACATTTGCAGCCGCGTCAGAGAGACAGTGATCAGCTAAACAAATTGGTCTCCCAAGTCCCCCGTCGCCGGAGCTAACCCGCTGCAGGGGACAAGCGAGGCTGTATTTCAAAATAATGCTACGTGCGCGTCCTTCCCGGGTGCGGAGCGG